>NC_091284.1:185420083-185720083 GCF_032444005.1 Ranitomeya imitator
TGGTCGAGGCAACCTGTATGACATCATCGTCGCCATGGCAACCATTATGACATCTACATCGATACTGTGCCCGTCGCTGATTGGTCGAGGCAAATTCACGGCAGACTGTGCCCGTCGCTGATTGGTGGAGGCAACCTTTATGACATCATCGTCGCCATGGCAACCTTATGACATCTACGTCGATACTGTGCCCGTCGCTGAATCAGAAACGTGGGATTTCTTCATCCTTTATGACATCATCGTCGCTGTTCTAGAATATGCATGTCCCCGTAGTATATGGACAATGATGATTCCAGAATTCGCGGCAGACTGTGCCCGTCGCTGATTGGTTGAGGCAACGTTTATGACATCATCATCACCATGGCAACCATTATGACATCTACGTCGATACTGTGCCCGTAGCTGAATCAGAAACGCGGGATTTCTACGTTCATGGCAACCATTATGACATCATCGTCGCTGTGCCCGTCGCTGATTGGTTGAGGCAACGTTTATGACATCATCATCACCATGGCAACCATTATGACATCTACGTCGATACTGTGCCCGTAGCTGAATCAGAAACGCGGGATTTCTACGTTCATGGCAACCATTATGACATCATCGTCGCTGTGCCCGTCGCTGATTGGTCGAGGCCTGGCGGCCTCGACCAATCAGAGACGCAGAATTTCCAGGACAGGCAGACAGACAGACGGAAAAACCCTTAGACAATTATATATATAGATGATGAGCCCGCAGCTCCCTTATACACAGTATGATTGGCCCACAGCTCCCGTATACACAGTATGATTGGCCCGCAGCTCCTATATACACAGTATGATTGGCCCACAGCTCCCTTATACACAGTATGATAGCCCGCAGGTCCCCTATACACAGTATGATGGGCCCACAGCTCCCTTATACACAGTATGATTGACCCACAGCTCTCTTATACACAGTATGATAGCCCACAGCTCCCTTATACACAGTATGATTGGCCCACAGCTCCCTTATACACAGTATGATTGGCCCACAGCTCCCTTATACACAGTATGATAGCCCGCAGGTCCCCTATACACAGTATGATGGGCCCACAGCTCCCTTATACACAGTATGATTGACCCACAGCTCCCTTATACACAGTATGATAGCCCGCAGCTCCCTTATACACAGTATGATGGGCCCAGAGCTCCCTTATACATAGTATGATAGGCCCACAGCTCCCTTATACACAGTATGATGGGCCCGCAGCTCCCTTATACACAGTATGATTGGCCCGCAGCTCCCGTATACACAGTATGATGGGCCCGCAGCACCCGATCATGATTTGGCAGTCTGCAGTCATATAAAGTGACTGCAGACATTTATTCCAAGCCTTTATCAACTTTATAGTAAAAAATTGCTTATTATTAAATTATTAAAGCACCTCTCTAGCAGGGTTTTTTTCTACCGCTGGAATGGTGCTTTAACCCCCTTCCCGACCTTTGACGCCACGTAGGCGTCATGAAAGTCGGTGCCAATCCGACCCATGACGCCTATGTGGCGTCATGGAAAGATTGCGTCCCTGCAGATTGGGTGAAAGGGTTAACTCCCATTTCACCCAGCATGCAGGGACAGGAGGAGTTGTACTTTAGCCCAGGGGGGGTGGCTTCACCCCCCCCGTGGCTATGATCGCTCTGATTGGCTGTTGAAAGTGAAACTGCCAATCAGAGCGATTTGTAATATTTCACCTATTATAACGGGTGAAATATTACAATCCAGCCATGGCCGATGCTGCAATATCATCGGCCATGGCTGGAAACACTAATGTGCCCCCACCCCACCCCTCCGATCGCCCCCCCAGCCCCCCGATCTGTCCGGTACACTGCTCCGGCTCCCCTCCTTCCTGTGCTCCACTCCCCCCGTGCTCTTGTCCGCTCCCCCCGTGCTCCAATCACCCTCCCCCATGCTCCAACCACCCCCCCTACACTCCGATCCACCCCCCCTGCAGTCCGATCCACCCCCCCTGCAGTCCGATCCACCCCCCGATGCTCCAATGCACCCCCCTGCTCCGTTCCACCCCTCCCGCGCTCCGATCCACCCCCCATGCTCCGATCCCCCCCCCCATGCTCCCCCCCACCCCATCATACTTACCGATCCTGCCGTCCGTCTTCTCCCTGGGCGCCGCCATCTTCCAAAGTGGCGGGCGCATGCGCAGTGCGCCCGCCGAATCTGCCGGCCGGCAGATTCGTTCCAAAGTGCATTTTGATCACTGAGATAGATTATATCTCAGTGATCAAAATAAAAAAAATAATAAATGACCCCCCCCCCCCTTTGTCACCCCCATAGGTAGGGACAATAAAAAAATAAAGAATTTTTTTTTTCCACTAATGTTAGAATAGGGGTAGGGTTAGGGCTAGGGTTAGGGCTAGGGTTAGGGTTAGGGCTAGGGTTAGGGTTTTGGTATGTGCACACGTATTCTGGTCCTCTGCGGATTTTTCCGCTGCGGATTTGATAAATCTGCAGTGCTAAATCGCTGCGGATTTATGGCGGATTTACCGCGTTTTTTCTGCGCATTTCACTGCGGTTTTACAACTGCGATTTTCTATTTGAGCAGTTGTAAAACCGCTGCGGAATCCGCAGAAAGAAGTGACATGCTGCGGAATGTAAACCGCTGGGTTTCCGTGCAGTTTTTCCGCAGCATGTGTACAGCGATTTTTGTTTCCCATAGGTTTACATTGAACTGTAAACTCATGGGAAACTGCTGCGAATCCGCCCCGTTTTCCGCAGCGTGTGCACATACCTTTAGAATTAGGCTATGTGCACACGGTGTGGATTTGGCTGCAGATCCGCAACGGATTGGCCGCTGCGGATTCGCAGCAGTGTTCCATCAGGTTTACAGTACCATGGAAAACCAAATCCGCTGTGCCCATGGTGCGGAAAATACCGCGCGGAAACGCTGCGTTGTATTTTCCGCAGCATGTCAATTCTTTGTGCGGATTCCGCAGCGTTTTACACCTGTTCCTCAATAGGAATCCGCAGGTGAAATCCGCACAAAAAACACTGGAAATCCGCGGAAAATCCACAGGTAAAACGCAGTGCCTTTTACCCGTGGATTTTTCAAAAATGATGCTGAAAAATCTCACACGAATCCGCAACGTGGGCACATAGCCTTAGGGTTAGGGTTGGTATTAGGGTTGTGATTAGGGTTGTGATTAGGGTTATGGCTACAGTTGGGATTAGGGTTAGGGGTGTGTTGGGGTTAGTGTTGGAGGTAGAATTGAGGGGTTACCACTGTTTAGGCACATCAGGGGTCTCCAAACGCAACATGGCGCCACCATTGATTCCAGCCAATCTCGTATTCAAAAAGTCAAATGGTGCTCCCTCAATTCCGAGCCCCGACGTGTGCCCAAACAGTGGTTTACCCCCACATATGGGGTACCAGCATACTCAGGATAAACTGCGCAACAATTACTGGGGTCCAATTTCTCCTGTTACCCTTGTGAAAATAAAAAAATGCTTGCTAAAACATCATTTTTGAGGAAAGAAAAATGATTTTTTATTTTCACGGCTCTGCGTTGTAAACGTCTGTGAAGCACTTGGGGGTTCAAAGTGCTCACCACATATCTAGATAAGTTCCTTGGAGGGGTCTAGTTTCTAAAATGGGGTCACTTGTGGGGGGTTTCTACTGTTTAGGCACACCAGGGGCTCTGCAAACGCAACGTGACGCCCGCAGACCATTTCATCAAAGTCTGCATTTCAAAAGTCACTACTTCCATCCTGAGCCCCGACGTGTGCCCAAACAGTGGTTTACCTCCACACATGGGGTATCAGCGTACTCAGGAGAAACTGGACAACAACTTTTGGGGTCCAATTTCTCCTGTAACCCTTGGGAAAAATAAAAAATTCTGGGCTAAATAATTTTTTTTGAGGAAAGAAAACGTATTTATTATTTTCATGGTTCTGCATTATAAACTTCTATGAAGCACTTGGGGGTTCAAAGTGCTCACCACACATCTAGATAAGTTCCTTTCGGGGTCTAGTTTCCAAAATGGGGTCACTTGTGGGGGGTTTCTACTGTTTAGCCACATCAGGGGCTCTGCGAACGCAACGTGACGCCCGCAGAGCATTCCATCAAAGTCTGCATTTCAAAACGTCACTACTTCAATTCCGAGCCCCGGCATGTGCCCAAACAGTAGTTTACCCCCACATATGGGGTATCACCATACTCAGGAGAAACTGGACAACAAATATTGGGGTCAAATTTCTCCTGTTACAATTGGGAAAAATAAAAAATTCTGGGCTAAATAATTATTTTTGAGGAAAGAAAACGTATTTATTATTTTCACGGCTCTGCATTATAAACTTCTGTGAAGCACTTGGGGGTTCAAAGTGCTCACCACACATCTAGATAAGTTCCTTTCGGGGTCTAGTTTCCAAAGTGGGGTCACTTGTGGGGGGTTTCTACTGTTAAGCCACATCAGGGGCTCTGCAAACGCAACGTGACGCCCACTGTTGTGAATTCTGTGGCTGAATTCACTCCTGTGGTCACAAGTGATACTGCAGCTTCTGAGCTTCCTCCCTCAGGTGTTCTGGTGAGCTCGTTAACTGCTTCATTACTTAACTCCGCCTGATGCTGCTATCCTTGCTCCTTGTCAATGTTTCAGTGTTTGATCTGAGCTTCTCCTGATTGTTCCTGTGACCTGCTGCTCTGTATAGCTAAGTGCTTTTTGCTTTTTTGGTTGCTTTTTTTCTGTCCAGCTTGTCTTTTGTTTTGCTGGAAGCTCTGAGACGCAAAGGGTGTACCGCCGTGCCGTTAGTTCGGCACGGTGTGTTTTTTTTGCCCCCTTTGCGTGGTTTTGCTTTAGGGTTTTTGTAGACTGCAAAGTTCGCTTTACTGTCCTCGCTCTGTCCTAGAATATCGGGCCCCACTTTGCTGAATCTATTTCATCCCTACGTTTTGTCTTTTCATCTTACTCACAGTCATTATATGTGGGGGGCTGCCTTTTCCTTTGGGGAATTTCTCTGGGGCAAGTCAGGCCTATTTTTCTATCTTCAGGCTAGCTAGTTTCTTAGGCTGTGCCGAGTTGCCTAGGTAGTTGTTAGGCGCAATCCACAGCCGCTTTTAGTTGTGTTTAGGATAGGATCAGGTGTGCAGTCTACAGAGTTTCCACGTCTCAGAGCTCGTTCTTGTATTTTTGGGTATTTGTCAGATCACTGTGTGCGCTCTGATCGCTATGCACACTGTGTTTCTGGATTGCCTTCATAACACCTGTCATTAGCAAACATAACAGTACAAGGAGCCAAACTAATGATTCTCATAGAGGGAAAGAAAAAGTTCTGACATCATTTTTTTTTTTTTTTCTGCTCTGTGTTCACTTTTTTTTTTCCCCTAGACATTTGGGTGATTCTGGACACAGGTGTGGACATGGATATTCAGGGTCTGTGCTCTTCAATGTATAATCTCGTTATAAATGTACAAAAAATTCAAGATACTATTGATCAGAAATCTATGTTAGAACCAAGAATTCCTATTCCTGATTTGTTTTTTGGAGATAGAACTAAGTTTCTAAGTTTCAAAAATAATTGTAAGCTATTTCTGGCCTTGAAACCTCATTCTTCTGGTAATCCTATTCAACAGGTTTTGATTATTATTTCTTTTTTGCGCGGCGACCCTCAAGACTGGGCATTTTCTCTTGCGCCAGGAGACCCTGCATTGAGTAGTGTCGATGCGTTTTTCCTGGCGCTCGGATTGCTGTACGATGAGCCTAATTCAGTGGATCAGGCTGAGAAAAATTTGCTGGCTTTGTGCCAGGGTCAGGATGATATAGAAGTATATTGTCAGAAATTTAGGAAATGGTCAGTACTCACTCAGTGAAATGAATCTGCGCTGGCAGCTTTGTTCAGAAAGGGTCTCTCTGAGGCTCTTAAGGATGTCATGGTGGGATTTCCTATGCCTGCTGGTTTGAATGAGTCTTTCTCTTTGGCCATTCAGATCGGTCGATGCTTGCGCGAGCGTAAATCTGTGCACCATTTGGCGGTACTGCCTGAGGTTAAACCTGAGCCTATGCAGTGCGATAGGACTATGACTAGAGTTGAACGGCAGGAATACAGACGTCTGAATGGTCTGTGTTTCTACTGTGGTGATTCCACTCATGCTATTTCTGATTGTCCTAAGCGCACTAGGCGGTCCGCTAGGTCTGCCGTCATTGGTACTGTACAGTCCAAATTCCTTCTGTCCATTACCTTGATATGCTCTTTGTCGTCGTTTTCTGTCATGGCGTTTGTGGATTCGGGCGCTGCCCTGAATCTGATGGATTTGGATTATGCTAAACGTTGTGGGGTTTTCTTGGAGCCTTTGCGGTGTCCTATTCCATTGAGAGGAATTGATGCTACACCTTTGGCCAAGAATAAACCTCAATACTGGGCCCAGCTGACCATGTGCATGGCTCCTGAACATCAGGAAGTTATTCGCTTTCTGGTGTTGCATAATCTGCATGATGTGGTCGTGTTGGGGTTGCCATGGCTACAAACCCATAATCCAGTATTGGATTGGAATTCCATGTCGGTATCCAGCTGGGGTTGTCAGGGGGTACATGGTGATGTTCCATTTTTGTCGATTTCGTCATCCACCCCTTCTGAGGTCCCAGAGTTCTTGTCTGATTATCAGGATGTATTTGAAGAGCCCAAGTCCGATGCTCTACCTCCGCATAGGGATTGTGATTGTGCTATCAATTTGATTCCTGGTAGTAAATTCCCTAAAGGTCGATTATTTAATTTATCCGTGCCCGAACACGCCGCTATGCGCAGTTATGTGAAGGAATCCCTGGAGAAGGGACATATTCGCCCATCGTCATCACCACTGGGAGCAGGGTTCTTCTTTGTAGCCAAGAAGGATGGTTCGCTGAGACCGTGTATTGATTACCGCCTTCTTAATAAGATCACTGTTAAATTTCAGTATCCCTTGCCATTGTTATCTGACTTGTTTGCTCGGATTAAGGGGGCTAGTTGGTTCACTAAGATAGATCTTCGTGGTGCGTATAATCTGGTGAGAATCAGGCAAGGAGATGAATGGAAAACTGCATTCAATACGCCCGAGGGTCATTTTGAGTATCTAGTGATGCCGTTCGGACTTGCCAATGCTCCATCTGTGTTTCAGTCTTTTATGCATGACATCTTCCGTGAGTATCTGGATAAATTCCTGATTGTTTACTTGGATGACATTTTGATCTTCTCAGATGATTGGGAGTCTCATGTGAAGCAGGTCAGAATGGTTTTTCAGGTCCTGCGTGCTAACTCTTTGTTTGTGAAGGGATCAAAGTGTCTCTTCGGTGTGCAGAAAGTTTCATTTTTGGGGTTCATCTTTACCCCTTCTACTATCGAGATGGATCCAGTTAAGGTCCAAGCCATCCAGGATTGGATTCAGCCGACATCTCTGAAAAGTCTGCAAAAGTTCCTGGGCTTTGCTAATTTTTATCGTCGCTTCATCTGTAATTTTTCTAGCATTGCCAAACCATTGACCGATTTGACCAAGAAGGGTGCTGATTTGGTTAATTGGTCTTCTGCTGCTGTGGAAGCTTTTCAGGAGTTGAAGCGTCGTTTTTGTTCTGCCCCTGTGTTGCGTCAGCCAGATGTTTCTCTTCCGTTCCAGGTCGAGGTTGATGCTTCTGAGATTGGAGCAGGGGCGGTTTTGTCACAGAGAGGTTCTGATTGCTCAGTGATGAAACCATGTGCTTTCTTTTCCAGGAAGTTTTCGCCCGCTGAGCGTAATTATGATGTGGGCAATCGAGAGTTGCTGGCCATGAAGTGGGCATTCGAGGAGTGGCGTCATTGGCTTGAAGGAGCTAAGCATCGCGTGGTGGTATTGACTGATCATAAGAACTTGACTTATCTCGAGTCTGCCAAGCGCTTGAATCCTAGACAGGCCCGTTGGTCGTTATTTTTTGCCCGCTTCGACTTTGTGATTTCGTACCTTCCGGGCTCTAAAAATGTGAAGGCGGATGCTCTGTCTAGGAGTTTTGTGCCCGATTCTCCGGGTTTATCTGAGCCAGCGGGTATCCTCAAGGAAGGAGTCATTGTGTCTGCCATCTCCCCTGATTTGCGGCGGGTGCTGCAAAAATTTCAGGCGAATAAACCTGATCGTTGTCCAGCAGAGAAACTGTTCGTCCCTGATAGGTGGACTAATAAACTTATCTCTGAACTTCATTGTTCGGTGTTGGCTGGTCATCCTGGAATCTTTGGTACCAGAGAGTTAGTGGCTAGATCCTTCTGGTGGCCATCTCTGTCACGGGATGTACGTACTTTTGTGCAGTCCTGTGGGATTTGTGCTAGGGCTAAGCCCTGCTGTTCTCGTGCCAGTGGGTTGCTTTTGCCCTTGCCGGTCCCAAAGAGGCCTTGGACACATATTTCGATGGATTTCATTTCTGACCTTCCCGTTTCTCAAAAGATGTCAGTCATTTGGGTGGTCTGTGATCGCTTTTCTAAAATGGTCCATCTGGTGCCCTTGGCTAAATTGCCTTCCTCCTCTGATTTGGTACCTTTGTTCTTTCAGCATGTGGTTCGGTTGCATGGCATTCCTGAGAATATTGTTTCTGACAGAGGTTCCCAGTTTGTTTCAAGGTTTTGGCGAGCCTTTTGTGGTAGGATGGGCATTGACCTATCCTTTTCCTCGGCTTTCCATCCTCAGACTAATGGCCAGACCGAACGAACCAATCAGACCTTGGAAACATATCTGAGATGTTTTGTTTCTGCAGACCAGGATGATTGGGTGTCCTTTTTGCCGTTGGCTGAGTTCGCCCTTAATAATCGGGCCAGCTCGGCTACCTTGGTTTCTCCATTTTTTTGCAATTCTGGGTTCCATCCTCGTTTCTCTTCAGGACAGGTTGAGTCTTCGGACTGTCCTGGTGTGGATTCTGTGGTGGATAGGTTGCAGCAGATCTGGACTCAGGTAGTGGACAATTTGATCTTGTCCCAGGAGAAAGCTCAACTTTTCGCTAATCGCAGACGCCGTGTGGGTCCACGACTTCGTGTTGGGGATCTGGTTTGGTTATCTTCTCGTCATATTCCTATGAAGGTTTCCTCTCCTAAATTTAAACCTCGTTTTATTGGTCCGTATAGGATTTCTGAGGTTCTCAATCCTGTGTCTTTTCGTTTGACCCTCCCAGACTCCTTTTCCATACATAATGTATTCCATAGGTCGTTGTTGCGGAGATACGTGGCACCTATGGTTCCATCTGTTGAGCCTCCTGCCCCGGTTTTGGTGGAGGGGGAATTGGAGTATATTGTGGAGAAGATTTTGGATTCTCGTGTTTCTAGACGGAAACTACAGTATCTGGTTAAATGGAAGGGTTATGCTCAGGAAGATAATTCCTGGGTTTTTGCCTCTGATGTTCATGCTTCCGATCTTGTTCGTGCCTTTCATGCGGCTCATCCTGGTCGGCCTGGGGGCTCTGGTGAGGGTTCGGTGACCCCTCCTCAAGGGGGGGGTACTGTTGTGAATTCTGTGGCTGAATTCACTCCTGTGGTCACAAGTGATACTGCAGCTTCTGAGCTTCCTCCCTCAGGTGTTCTGGTGAGCTCGTTAACTGCTTCATTACTTAACTCCGCCTGATGCTGCTATCCTTGCTCCTTGTCAATGTTTCAGTGTTTGATCTGAGCTTCTCCTGATTGTTCCTGTGACCTGCTGCTCTGTATAGCTAAGTGCTTTTTGCTTTTTTGGTTGCTTTTTTTCTGTCCAGCTTGTCTTTTGTTTTGCTGGAAGCTCTGAGACGCAAAGGGTGTACCCCCGTGCCGTTAGTTCGGCACGGTGGGTTTTTTTTGCCCCCTTTGCGTGGTTTTGCTTTAGGGTTTTTTGTAGACTGCAAAGTTCGCTTTACTGTCCTCGCTCTGTCCTAGAATATCGGGCCCCACTTTGCTGAATCTATTTCATCCCTACGTTTTGTCTTTTCATCTTACTCACAGTCATTATATGTGGGGGGCTGCCTTTTCCTTTGGGGAATTTCTCTGGGGCAAGTCAGGCCTATTTTTCTATCTTCAGGCTAGCTAGTTTCTTAGGCTGTGCCGAGTTGCCTAGGTAGTTGTTAGGCGCAATCCACAGCCGCTTTTAGTTGTGTTTAGGATAGGATCAGGTGTGCAGTCTACAGAGTTTCCACGTCTCAGAGCTCGTTCTTGTATTTTTGGGTATTTGTCAGATCACTGTGTGCGCTCTGATCGCTATGCACACTGTGTTTCTGGATTGCCTTCATAACACCTGTCATTAGCAAACATAACAGCCCACAGAGCATTCCATCAAAGTCTGCATTTCAAAACGTCACTACTTCACTTCCGAGCCCCGGCATGTGCCCAAACAGTGGTTTATCCCCACATATGGGGTATCAGCGTACTCAGGAGAAACTGGACAACAACTTTTGGGGTCAAATTTCTCCTGTTACCCTTGGGAAAATAAAAAATTGCAGGCTAAAAGATCATTTTTGAGAAAATATATATTTTTTTTATTTTCATGGCTATGCGTTATAAACTTCTGTGAAGCACTTGGTGGTTCAATGTCCTCATCACACATCTAGATTAGTTCCTTTGGGGGTCTAGTTTCCAAAATGGGGTCATTTCTGGGGGATCTCCAATGTTTAGGCACACAGGGGCTCTCCAAACGTGACATGGTGTCCGCTAATGATTGGAGCTAATTTTCCATTTAAAAAGCCAAATGGCGTGCCTTCCCTTCCGAGCCCTGCCGTGCGCCCAAACAGTGGTTTACCCCCACATATGGGGTATCAGCGTACTCAGGACAAACTGGACAACAACATTTGGGGTCCAATTTCTCCTATTACCCTCGGCAAAATAGGAAATTCCAGGCTGAAAATCATTTTTGAGGAAAGAAAAATTATTTTTTATTTTCATGGCTCTGCGTTATAAACTTCTGTGAAGTACCTGGGGGTTTAAAGTGCTCAATATGCATCTAGATAAGTTCCTTGGGGGGTCTAGTTTCCAAAATGGGGTCACTTGTGGGGAAGCTCCAATGTTTAGGCACACAGGGGCTCTCCAAACGCGACATGGTGTCCGCTAACAATTGGAGCTAATTTTCCATTCAAAAAGTCAAATGGCGCGCCTTCCCTTCCGAGCCCTGCCGAGTGCCCAAACAGTGGTTTACCCCCACATAAGAGGTATCGTCGTACTCGGGAGAAATTGCCCAACAAATTTTATGATCCATTTTATCCTATTGCCCATGTGAAATTGAAAAAATTGAGGCGAAAAGAATTTTTTTGTGAAAAAAAAGTACTTTTTCATTTTTACAGATCAATTTGTGAAGCACCTGAGGGTTTAAAGTGCTCACTAGGCATCTAGATAAGATCCTTGGGGGGTCTAGTTTCCAAAATGGGGTCACTTGTGGGGGAGCGCCAATGTTTAGGCACACAGGGTCTCTCCAAACGTGACATGGTGTCCGCTAAAGAGTGGAGCCAATTTTTGATTCAAAAAGTCAAATGGCGCTCCTTCCCTTCCAAGCCCTGCCGTGCGCCCAAACAGTGGTTTACCCCCACATATGAGGTATCAGCGTACTCAGGGCAAGTTTCTCCTTTTACCATTGGGAAAATAAAAAAATTGTTGCTAAAAGATAATTTTTGTGACTAAAAAGTTAAATGTTAATTTTTTCCTTCCATGTTGCTTCTGCTGCTGTGAAGCACCTGAAGGGTTAATAAACTTCTTGAATGTGGTTTTGAGTACCTTGAGGGGTGGAGTTTTTAGAATGGTGTCACTTTGGGGTATTTTCAGCCATATAGACCCCTCAAACTGACTTCAAATGTGAGGTGGTCCCTAAAAAAAAATGGTTTTGTAAATTTCGTTGTAAAAATGAGAAATCGCTGGTCAAATTTTAACCCTTATAACTTCCTAGCAAAAAAAAATTTTGTTTCCAAAATTGTGCTGATGTAAAGTATACATGTGGGAAATGTTATTTATTAACTATTTTGTGTCACATAACTCTCTGATTTAACAGAATAAAAATTCAAAATGTGAAAATTGCAAAATTTTCAAAATTTTCACCAAATTTCCATTTTTATCACAAATAAACGCAGAATTTATTGACCTAAATTTACCACTAACATGAAGCCCAATATGTCACGAAAAAACAGTCTCAGAACCGCTAGGATCCGTTGAAGCGTTCCTGAGTTATTACCTCATAAAGGGACACTGGTGAGAATTGCAAAAAACGGCAAGGTCTTTAAGGTCAAAATAGGCTGGGTCATGAAGGGGTTAAGCGCACTATTTTGTGGCACTGCTGCAGTGCGGCGGCTCAAACTTGTGAGCGTAGCTTCTGACTGGCCAGAAGTGAGAGGCTATGTCACAAGCGCTCAATGTAAGAATATGAAAGCGAGGAACATACCAGTATGAGGCTCCCATAGACTTACATGATTAGTGACCTCTGCACTGCTCCATGAGACACTGGAGGAGACAGAGCCGAGGTGAAAACCAATGAAAACCCCTGAAGGTGAGTTTTAGACAGGGGGCAAGGGACTTGGATTTTCATCTCCGCTCCAGCAGTGAAATAAAAAAAAAATACTGGAGTGGTGCTGTAAATGTGATGCAGCTCTTGGTTACTGTATGGGGCTTCTTATACTAATACTCATAAAAGACCCAAGTGGTACGTATCAAAGGCCCCCCCCCCCAGACAGCAAATATTACATGTGATGGAGTACATATAATAAAATAAAATAAAACATAATATTCAGCCCCCAGTGCACTGTCCCCCTCCCCCATTTCAGCCCCAACAATACCCCCATCACCTCACATCCACCCCCTCAGTGCCCTGACCTCACCTCACCCACAACACCCCCATGTATTATGACCTGGTGGTTAATAGGCCACACAGACCTGACCTGGTGGCTAAAACGCAACATGGAAAGAGCTCTGAGAAGGTGGTATCTCTACTGACCGCAGTCCCTAATCCGACTCACGGTGTGGAGGGGCAAATCTGCTTTCCCAGAGCTTCCAGCTAGCCTGAATAAGACATAGTGACAAGCTGGACAAAAGAAACAAAAATGCAAAACAATAGAGTCCAAACAAATGGACAAACAAAACTAGCAAAACTTATCTTTTGCAGACAAGGACTGGCCATATGAGAAATCCAAGGGAAGAATCAAATCCAACCAAGAACATTGACTGCAGGCAAGGACTAAAGCCCAGAGCATGTTTAAATAACAAACCCAGGCAAGGCGATTAGTGAAGGCAGCTGCTACAACTACCTAACGGAGCAGCAGTTCCACTCGAAACCACCAGAGGGAGCCCAAGGGCAGAACTTGCAAAAATACCATTAGCAACCACAGGAGGTAGCTCCAGAACGGAACTCACAACAGTACCCCCCCTTGAGGAGGGGTCACCGAACCCTCACCAGAGCTCCCAGGCTGATCAGGAAGAGCCAAATGGAAAGCATGAACCAAATCGGGAGCGTGAACATCGGAGGCAACAACCCAAGAATTATCCTCCTGGCCATAACCCTTCCACTTGACCAGATACTGAAGCTTCCGCCTCGAAAAATGAGAATCCAAAATCTTCTCTACCATATATTCCAATTCCCCCTCAACCAACACCGGAGCAGGAGGATCAATGGAGGGAACCATAGGCACCACATATCTCCGCAACAAGGATCTATAGAACACATTATGAATGGAAAAGGAAGCTGGAAGGGTCAAACGAAAAGACACTGGATTGATAATTTCAGAAATCTTATAAGGCCCAATAAAGCGAGGCTTGAACATAGGAGAAGAAACCTTCATAGGAACATGACGGGAAGACAACTAGACCAAATCCCCAACACGAAGCCGGGGACCAACACACCGACGACGGTTAGCAAAACGCTGAGCCTTCTCCTGAGACAACGTCAAATTGTCCACCACATGAGTCCAAATTTGCTGCAACCTGTCCACCACGGAATCCACACCAGGACAGTCAGACGGCTCAAGCTGCCCTGAAGAAAAACGAGGATGAAAACCAAAGTAACAAAAAAAAGGCAAAACCAAGGTAGCCGAACTAGCCTGATTATTAAGGACAAACTCGGCCAACGGCAAAAAGGTCACCCAATCATCCTGATCAGCAGACACAAAGCATCTCAAATAGGTTTACAAGGTCTGATTGGTTCGCTCCGTTTGGCCATTTGTCTGAGGATGGAATGCAGAAGAAAAAGACAAATCAATGCCCATTCTAGCACAAAAGGACCGCCAAAACCTAGAAACGAACTGGGAACCTCTGTCAGACACAATATTCTCCGGAATGCCATGCAAACGAACCACATGCTGAAAAAATAATGGAACCAAATCAGAAGAGGAAGGCAACTTAGGGAACGGCACCAAATGGACCATCTTAGAAAACCGGTCACAAACCACCCAGATGACAGACATCTTCTGAGAAACAGGAAGATCAGAAATAAAATCCATGGAAATATGCGTCCAGGGCCTCTCAAGAATAGGCAAAGGCAAGAGCAACCCACTGGGACGGGAACAGCAAGGCTTAGCCCGAGCACAGGACTGCACAAATGAACGCACATCCCGCGACAAGGAAGGCCACCAAAAGGACCTAGCCACCAAATCTCTGGTACCGAAAATCCCAGGGTGACCAGCCAACACCGAACAATGAACCTCAGAAATTACCCTACTAGTCCATCTATCAGGAACAAACAATTTCCCCACAGGACGGCGGTCAGGTTTATCAGCCTGAAACTCCTGAAGTACCCGCCGTAAATCAGGGGAGATAGCAGAAAGAATCACCCCCTCCTTGAGGATCCCAGCCAGCTCAAGAACTCCCGGAGAATCAGGCAAAAAACTCCTAGAAAGGGCATCAGCCTTCACATTCTTAGAGCCAGGAATATACGAGACCACAAAATCAAAACGTGAGAAAAACAAAGACCACCGAGCCTGTCTAGGATTCAACCGCTTAGCAGACTCGAGGTAAATCAGATTCTTGTGATCCGTCAAGACCACCACGCGATGCTTGGTTCCCTCAAGCCAATGTCGCCACTTTTCAAATGCCCACATCATAGCCAACAACTCCCGATTGCCGACATCATAATTACGCTCAGAAGGCGAAAACTTTCTGGAGAAGAAAGCACATGGTTTCATCAAAGAGCCATCAGAATTTCTCTGAGACAAAACGGCCCCTGCCCCAATCTCAGAAGCATCAACCTCAACCTGAAAAGGGAGAGAAACATCTGGCTGACGCAACACAGGGGCAGAAGTAAAACGACGTTTAAGCTCCTGAAAGGCCTCAACAGCCGCAGAGGACCAATTCACCACATCAGCGCCCTTCCTCGTCAAATCGGTCAGAGGCTTCACCACACTAGAAAAATGAGCAATAAAGTGACGATAAAAATTGGCAAAGTCCAAAAATTTCTGAAGGCTCTTTACAGATTTAGGTTGAGTCCAATCATGAATGGCCTGGACTTTAACAGGGTCCATTTCAATAGCCGAGGGAGAAAAAATGAAACCCAAAAAAGAAACCCTCTGAACTCCAAAGAGGCACTTAGACCCCTTCACAAACAACGCATTAGCACGAAGGACCCGAAGCACCATCCTAACCTGCTTCACATGAGACTCCCAATCATCGGAGAAAACCAAAATATCATCCAAATACACAATCATAAATTTATCCACATAATTCCGGAAGATATCATGCATAAAGGACTGAAATACCGATGGAGCATTAGAGAGCCCGAATGGCATCACAAGATATTCAAAATGGCCTTCAGGCGTATTAAATGCTGTTTTCCATTCATCACCTTGTTTAATACACACAAGATTATACGCCCCTCGGAGGTCGATTTTAGTAAACCAACTAGCACCCTTAATCCGAGCAAACAAATCAGAAAGCAAAGGTAAAGGATACTGCAATTTGACAGTGATCTTATTGAGAAGGCGATAATCTACACAGGGTCTCAAGGAGCCATCCTTCTTGGCAGCAAAAAAAAATCCCGCTCCCAACGGTGACGAAGACGGGCGAATATTCCCTTTCTCCAAGGACTCCTTTACATAACTCCGCATAGCGGCATGCTCTGGCACAGACAGATTGGAAAGTCGGCCCTAAGGGAACTTACAGCCAGGAATCAAATTAATGGCACAATCGCAGTCCCTATGAGGAGGCAGAGAACTGGACTTGGGCTCATCAAATACATCCTGGAAATCCGACAAAAACTCAGGAACTTCAGAAGAAGGGGACGAGGAAATGGACATCAAAGGAATATCACTATGTATCCCCTGACAACCCCAACCAGTCACAGACATAGATCTCCAATCCAGCACTGGGTTATGTACCTGTAACCATGGAAAACCCAGCACAACAACATCATGCAAATTATGCAACACCAAAAAACGAATATTTTCCTGATGTGCTGGAACCATGCACATGGTTCACTGTGTCCAGTACTGAGGTTTATTCTTGGCCAATGGCGTAGCATCAATCCCCCTTAAAGGAATAGGACTCTGCAGATGTTCCAAGGAAAAACCACAGCGCCTGGCAAACTCTAAGTCCATTAACTTCAGGGCAGCGCCTGTTAGGGGTCGAGTTCCCGCTTCTGCACAGGGGGAATCTCGAGCCACTTCCGCTGCGGTCTCCCATTCTTGTCCAGCCGCAGTGGAGCCTGCTCAGCAAGGACGTCGGTCCCAGCGTCTTGCTCATTCTCACTCTGTTCTGAGAGTTAGTGCTGCTTCTCCAGTCTCTGCCTTTAAAGTCAGTGCTGGTCAGCAGCGAGCGGACTTCTCTGGGACTAAGTCCTTGTCTGCATGTACTGAGCATGCCCAGCGTAAGGTCTCCCGTTGGAGATCGAGGGTCATGTGCTCAGTCTCTGCAGCACATTCCATTGGTCCTCTTGGCAGGTCCTAGAAGGGCAAAAGTGCTGTGGCCACTTCCTGTGCTGCTGCTATATTAACTGCGCATGACCGCACGGCCATGCGCTAGTATTTTCTTACAATTGCTTATGTGTGTATGTTGTGAGTGCAAGTCGTCCTTGGAAACCCCTACCCTATTGAATGTCTGTTCGCGGAAGGTGTATGGCTGCTACCTAGCGCCCGACTTAGCCTACAGCACTAACACACATCACAGCGTCCTGTAGCTGTGCCTGCCAGTACGGCGCCGTGCGCCTGCCTTGCGCTTTCCATACCCGAGTCTGGGTGGTTAGTGGCGTCCGTTAGTGCGGCATCGCTCGCACTCTTGTGCACATAGATTGCTTAAGGTTCTCTACACACCCAGTTGCGGTGTTACGCCAGCAAGGGTCTAATCGGGCTCCAATCCCTTCTGGGGTTAAGTCCGCTGACCACTTGCTCGCGCACTAGTGCGGTACTGCGGTCCTGTGAATTAACAGGATCGCTTTCTTCACGCTGGGTGAGGTTTAACCCACGCGTGTATACCGCCATATTGTCTGCTATTGCTAGCAGCAGGTTCTCACCTGCACGGTGGACCCCGGACTGCGAACGCACCTTTATCATCTGTCTTGGTGCGTTCCGCCAGTCCTAACATAATACTAGCGCCAGGGTCTGGCTAGTAAAATGGCGGACGATCAGCGTTTACAGCGGTACATCCAGCAGCTGGAGGGAAGGTTGGCGGCTCTTGAGCGTTCAACCTCAGCTGTGGATGTAACTGCTGTCGCTGTTCAGGCTGCAAGTGTGGCTGCAGCTACCTTGTCCACTGCCGCTCCTGTACCGACGCTATCTCGCCTCCCGCTACCAGAGAAATTTTCTGGTGACAGTAAGTCCTGTAGGGGTTTCGTGAGTCAGTGCTCAATACATCTCGAGCTTCTGGCCTCTCGTTTCCCTACAGAGCGGGCTAAGGTGGGCTTTATAATTTCCTTATTGTCGGACAGGGCGTTGCAGTGGGCTACGCCGCTGTGGGAGCGTGGCGATCATGTGGTGCAGAGTGCTCCGTTATTCCTGAGCACTCTGAAACAGGTCTTTCTAGGACCTCGTGTCACCCATGATACGGCGCTCCAACTGTTGGCACTGACTCAGGGCTCGTCCTTGGTCAGCCTTTTTGCCGTCCATTTCCGCACTCTGGCATCTGAGCTGGAGTGGACGGATAAAGCCCTTATCCCTATATTTTGGAGGGGGCTGGCTGACCACGTTAAGGACGCTCTGGCCACTAGGGAGATTCCCGCCACACTGGAGGAGTTAATAGCAGTATCTACTCGCATTGACCTCCGTTTTCACGAGCGGAGGTTAGAGCGAGCCCAGTGTAGGCAGAGGTTTCGGCTGGCTCCCACCTTCGCCAAACCTTTGGAATCTCCAGTTCAGGCTCCTGAGTTCCAGGAACCTAAGGTGGTGTCACGAGCGGGATCTAAGTCCCAGACTGCTCGTGCACCCCAGGGTTGCCAGGTTTGCCAACAGTCAGGACATCTTGCCACCAGATGTCATCAGCGGTCGAGGAAACGTCAGCGTCTAGTGGTAGTAGGTGGAGGTGCACTAGACACTGCGACGTTTGCCTCCAAATTGTCCTTTAAGGGGACAATTACCTTTGGCTCATCCTCCCACTCGGTAGATCTCTGCGTGGATTCTGGGGCGGAGGGCAATTTTATGTCTTCTGCCTTCGCCCAACGTCACGCAATACCCCTGGTTATGCTATCCCAACCAGTAACGGTACGAGTGGTGAATGGGTCGACACTCCCCGCACAGATAACACATCAGACCATCCCTATTACTCTGTCCCTGTTGCCATCCCATCAGGAGATTATTTCTCTGCTCGTCATTCCTGAGGGTATTGATGAGGTCCTGTTGGGGATACCTTGGCTACGGTACCACTCTCCTCACATCGAGTGGTCCTCTGGCAGAATTCTGGGATGGGGTGAATCATGTGGGGGTAGGTGTCACCGAGAGTGCGTTCAGGTTGCTGCTACTGAGGTACCCGCAGATCTATCCTCTCTCCCCAAGCAATATTGGTCTTATGCAGATGTATTCTCCAAGAAGGCGGCGGAGACCCTTCCGCCCCATCGCCCCTATGACTGTCCTATCGATCTCTTGCCTGGTGCTGAGCCTCCCCGGGGTCGAGTCTATCCATTATCTCTCCCGGAAACGGAGGCAATGTCTCAGTACATACAAGAGAATCTGGCAAGAGGGTTCATTAGGAAGTCAGTGTCACCTGCTGGGGCAGGGTTCTTCTTCGTGCAGAAGAAGAATGGAGAACTACGTCCATGCATAGACTACAGGGGTCTTAATGCTATCACAGTGAAGAACAAGTACCCTTTGCCGTTGATTTCTGAGCTTTTCGATAGGCTTCGGGGAGCTAGAGTGTTTACGAAACTAGATCTGCGGGGTGCTTACAATCTGATTCGCATCCGTGAGGGGGACGAGTGGAAAACGGCATTTAACACCAGAGATGGGCACTATGAGTATCTGGTGATGCCCTTCGGGCTCTGTAATGCACCTGCCGTTTTTCAAGACTTTGTCAATGACATCTTCCGGGATATGCTTTCCACCTCGGTTGTAGTCTATCTGGATGATATTCTCATCTTTTCTCCAGATATTGACTCCCACCGGAGAGATGTTGGCAGAGTCTTCGACCTCCTACGGGCAAACTCTCTTTACGCAAAGTTGGAGAAGTGTGTGTTTGAGCAGGAGTCCTTACCTTTCCTGGGCTATATCATCTCCGCCCAGGGATTGGCTATGGATCCTGCCAAACTACAGGCTGTGATGGACTGGCAAGAGCCCCATTCTCTTAAAGCGGTGCAGCGCTTTATGGGGTTCATAAACTATTACCGCCAGTTCATTCCCCACTTCTCAACTCTGGTGGCTCCCTTGGTAGCCCTCACCAAGAAGGGAGCGAATCCCAAATTGTGGTCGGAAGAGGTCTCCAAGGCCTTCACTTCTATTAAGTCCCACTTTGCTAGCGCTCCCATCTTACATCGTCCCGATGTGGATAAGCCATTCCTACTGGAGGTGGATGCCTCGTCCGTTGGTGCTGGAGCAGTCCTCTACCAAAAGGATGCTCAAGGTCGGAAGCATCCATGCTTCTTCTTCTCCAAGACCTTCACGCCAGCGGAGAGGAACTACTCCATCGGGGACAGGGAGTTGCTAGCAATGAAGTTGGCCTTTTCGGAGTGGAGACATCTTCTGGAAGGTGCGCGGTTTCCCTTCCAAGTTTACACGGACCACAAAAATTTGGTCTATTTGCAGACAGCCCAGCGGCTAAATTCTCGCCAGGCCAGATGGTCCCTGTTCTTCTCCCGGTTCCACTTTTCCCTTCATTATCTCGCCGGGGAGAAGAATATCCGTGCTGACGCTCTCTCTCGCTCCCTTATGTCAACTGAGGAGGAGGAAGAGGAGCCTCGGCTTATTGTCCCTTCCGAGAGCCTGAGAACCGTGGCGCCGGTTTCGCTAGAGTCTGTGCCTCCGGGCAAGACTTTTGTGCCCATTAATTTGCGACCGGAGGTTCTCTCTTGGGCTCATTCGTCCAGGGTGGGTGGACACTTTGGGACAAAGAGGACATCTGAGCTACTGGCGAGGACGTACTGGTGGCCGCATATGGTCCGGGATGTCAGGGATTATGTTCTGGCGTGTGTCTCCTGCGCCAAAAATAAATCTCCGCGTCAAAGGCCAGCTGGTTTGCTCTATCCCTTGCCGGTGGCAGATAGGCCCTGGGAGATGGTCGGGATGGACTTTGTTGTGGGTTTGCCCAAGTCTCGCGGCTGTACCATCATTTGGGTCATCACCGATCATTTCTCAAAAATGGTGCATTTGGTGCCGCTGCCGCGGTTACCTTCTGCACGGGCCTTGGCAGCGTTGTTCATCAAACATATCTTCCGCCTACATGGTATGCCAGACAAAATTGTCAGTGACCGGGGTCCCCAGTTTGCGTCTCGGTTCTGGAGAGAGCTCTGTCGTCTTCTCAGTATTGAGTTGAATCTCTCTTCCGCTTATCATCCCGAGACGAATGGGTTGGTAGAGAGGGCCAACCAGACCTTGGTCACATACCTGCGGCATTTTGTTTCAGCCAGGCAGGATGACTGGGCATCCTTGCTATCATGGGCAGAGTTTGCACTGAACAACGCCGTTGCCGACTCCACTGGACAAACCCCATTCCTTCTCAACTATGGTCAGCATCCACGGGTACCTGTGCCTATGCCCGTGTCTTCCGCCGACTCCAGGGTGGCAGACTGGGCTGTGGAGGCACGGGATATTTGGGACCGCACTCAGGATGCCATTCGGGCCTCTAAGGAGAGAATGAGGTCCTCCGCTGATGCTCATCGGCGTCCCGCCCCGACCTTTGCTCCTGGCGACTTGGTGTGGCTCTCCGCCCGTAACATCAGGCTGCGAGTTGAGTCCACTAAATTTGCTCCTCGCTACTTGGGTCCATTCAAGGTCCTCGAACAGGTTAATCCTGTGGTCTATCGTTTGGCCCTTCCGCCACGCCTGGGTATCACCGACACCTTTCATGTGTCCCTCTTGAAACCCGTGTATATGTCCCGCTTTTCCGAGTCATCTGCTGGGACATCGGGTTCGTCTACGGACGATTATGAGGTGAACGCTATTTTGGGGTGCAAGGTGATGCGTGGTAAAAAATTTTATTTGGTGGACTGGAAGGGTTATGGTCCCGAGGACAGGTCCTGGGAGCCTGTTGAGCACATTCGGGCTCCGCAGCTCATTGCTGCCTTCGAACGTAGCGAGGCCCAAGGAGGGGGGGGCCATGTTAGGGGTCGAGTTCCCGCTTCTGCACAGGGGGAATCTCGAGCCACTTCCGCTGCGGTCTCCCATTCTTGTCCAGCCGCAGTGGAGCCTGCTCAGCAAGGACGTCGGTCCCAGCGTCTTGCTCATTCTCACTCTGTTCTGAGAGTTAGTGCTGCTTCTCCAGTCTCTGCCTTTAAAGTCAGTGCTGGTCAGCAGCGAGCGGACTTCTCTGGGACTAAGTCCTTGTCTGCATGTACTGAGCATGCCCAGCGTAAGGTCTCCCGTTGGAGATCGAGGGTCATGTGCTCAGTCTCTGCAGCACATTCCATTGGTCCTCTTGGCAGGTCCTAGAAGGGCAAAAGTGCTGTGGCCACTTCCTGTGCTGCTGCTATATTAACTGCGCATGACCGCACGGCCATGCGCTAGTATTTTCTTACAATTGCTTATGTGTGTATGTTGTGAGTGCAAGTCGTCCTTGGAAACCCCTACCCTATTGAATGTCTGTTCGCGGAAGGTGTATGGCTGCTACCTAGCGCCCGACTTAGCCTACAGCACTAACACACATCACAGCGTCCTGTAGCTGTGCCTGCCAGTACGGCGCCGTGCGCCTGCCTTGCGCTTTCCATACCCGAGTCTGGGTGGTTAGTGGCGTCCGTTAGTGCGGCATCGCTCGCACTCTTGTGCACATAGATTGCTTAAGGTTCTCTACACACCCAGTTGCGGTGTTACGCCAGCAAGGGTCTAATCGGGCTCCAATCCCTTCTGGGGTTAAGTCCGCTGACCACTTGCTCGCGCACTAGTGCGGTACTGCGGTCCTGTGAATTAACAGGATCGCTTTCTTCACGCTGGGTGAGGTTTAACCCACGCGTGTATACCGCCATATTGTCTGCTATTGCTAGCAGCAGGTTCTCACCTGCACGGTGGACCCCGGACTGCGAACGCACCTTTATCATCTGTCTTGGTGCGTTCCGCCAGTCCTAACAGCGCCAGAATCCACAAATGCCATAACAGAAACGGACGACAATGAGCAAATCAGGGTAACAGACAAGAGAAATATAGGCTGCACAGTACTAATGGTAACAGACCTAGGGACCCTCCTAGTGCGCTTAGGGCAATCAGAAATAGCATGAGCTGAATCACCACAGTAAAAACACAGGCCATTCTGACGTCTGAATTTCTGCCTTTCTGCTCTAGTCAAAATCCTATCACATTGCATAGGCTCAGGACTTCGCTCAGAGGACACTGCCATATGGTGCACCGCCTTGCGCTCACGCAAGCACCGATCAATCTGAATGGCTAGAGACATAGACTCGCTCAAACCGGCAGCCCACCATAACATTTTTAAGGGTTTCAGAAAGACCTTTTCTGAAAATAGCAGCCAGCGCCTCTTCATTCCATTTAGTGAGCACAGACCATTTTCTAAATTTCTGGCAATATAACTCTGCCGCTTCCTGACCCTGACACAGGGCCAACAGTGTTTTCTCAGCATGCTCTACAGAGTTAGGTTCGTCATACAACAATCCGAGCGCCTGAAAAATGCATCTACATTCAATAATGCCGGATTTCCTGTTTCAAGAGCAAATGCCCAGTCTTAAGGATCACCACGCAGTAAGGATATGATGATTTTCACTTGCTGAATGGGATCACCAGAAGAACGGGGTTTCAAAGCAAAAACAATTTGCAGCTATTTTTAAAGTTCAAAAACTTGGATCTGTCCCCAAAAAACAAATCAGGAGTAAGAATTCTTGGCTCTAGAGCCGGAGTCTGAACAATATAATCTTGGATACTCTGAACTCTTCCAGCAAGTTGATCCACACGAGAAAACAAACCCTGAACCTCCATACCAGAGCATATATCAAGCACCACCCAGATATCAAGAGGAAAAAGAAAACAGAACAAAGCACAGAAACAAAAATGGTTCAGAACTCTTTTTGTTCTTTCTTTTGAGATGCATTCAATTCATTTCCTTTTGGGGGCCTGCTGTACTGTTATGACCTGGTGGTTAAGAGGCCACACTGAAATGACCTGGTGGCTAAAACGCAACATGGAACGAGCTCTGAGAAGGTGGTATCTCTACTGACCGCAGTCCTTAATCCTAACAACACAACTAGAAATAGCCGTGGGATGTTCCTGACACTCCCTAGACACCTCGTCACAGCCTATGATATAACTACCCCTAAAGAAGGAAATAGAAAGCTATCTTGCCACAGAGAAACCCCCAAAAGGAAAGACAGCCCCCCACAAATATTGACTGTGAAAGGAGAGGGAAATGACGAACACAGAAATGAAATTAGATTTCAGCAAAGGGAGGCCAAAACTAAACTAGATAGACAGAGAGCAAAGGATACTGTGCGGTCAGTATAAAAAAACTACAAAATCCACGCAGAGTCCCTCAGTCACTGGCTTTACTACTCTGGCGGAGAAAATTGCGCGGGAGCCCACACCAATTTTTTCCGCCATTTAACCCTTTAATTTAATAGCTAGAATGGCCAAATTTTTGCATATACACACTACTAACATTAGTAGTGTGGAATATGCAAAAAAAAAATGGGGATATGAGATGATTTACTGTATGTAAACCATGTCTCATATCATGTCGGGTTTAGGAAGGAGAAAGCAAAAGCCGGTAATTGAATCACCGGCTTTAAAGCTAACGCTGTATGAAGTAATAATATATATACAGTTAGGGCCAGAAATATTTGGACAGTGACACAAGTTTTGTTAGTTTATCTGTTTACAAAAACATGTTCAGAAATACAATTATATATATAATATGGGCTGAAAGTGCACACTCCCAGCTGCAATATGATAGTTTCCACATCCAAATTGGAGAAAGGGTTTAGGAATCATAGCTCTGTAATGCATAGCGTCCTCTTTTTCAAGGGACCAAAAGTAATTGGACAATGGACTCTAAGGGCTGCAATTAACTCTGAAGGCGTCTCCCTCGTTAACCTGTAATCAATGAAGTAGTTAAAAGGTCAGGGGTGGATTCCAGGTGTGTGGTTTTGCATTTGGAAGCTGTTGCTGTGAGCAGACAACATGCGGTCAAAGGAACTCTCAATTGAGGTGAAGCAGAACATCCTGAGGCTGAAAAAAAAGAAAAAATCCATCAGAGAGATAGCAGACACGCTTGGAGTAGCAAAATCCACAGTTGGGTACATTCTGAGAAAAAAGGAATTGACTGGTGAGCTTGGGAACTCAAAAAGGCCTGGGCGTCCACGGATGACAACAGTGGTGGATGATCGCCGCATACTTAATTTGGTGAAGAAGAACCCGTTCACAACATCAACTGAAGTCCAGAACACTCTCAGTGAAGTAGGTGTATCTGTCTCTAAGTCAACAGTAAAGAGAAGACTCCATGACAGTAAATACAAAGGGTTCACATCTAGATGCAAACCATTCATCAATACCAAAAATAGACAGGCCAGAGTTAAATTTGCAGAAAAACACCTCAAGAAGCCAGCTCAGTTCTGGAAAAGTATTCTATGGACAGATGAGACAAAGATCAACCTGTACCAGAATGATGGGAAGAAAAAAGTTTGGAGAAGAAAGGGAACGGCACATGATCCAAGGCACACCACATCCTCTGTAAAACATGGTGGAGGCAACGTGATGGCATGGGCATGCATGGCTTTCAATGGCACTGGGTCACTTGTGTTTATTGATGACATAAGAGCAGACAAGAGTAGCCGGATGAATTCTGAAGTGTACCGGGATATACTTTCAGCCCAGATTCAGCCAAATGCTGCAAAGTTGATTGGACGGCGCTTCATAGTACAGATGGACAATGACCCCAAGCATACAGCCAAAGCTACCCAGGAGTTCATGAGTGCCAAAAAGTGGAACATTCTGCAATGGCCAAGTCAATCTCCAGATCTAAACCCAATTGAGCATGCATTTCACTTGCTCAAATCCAGACTTAAGACGGAAAGACCCACAAACAAGCAAGACCTGAAGGCTGCGGCTGTAAAGGCCTGGCAAAGCATTAAGAAGGAGGAAACCCAGCGTTTGGTGATGTCCATGGGTTCCAGACTTAAGGCAGTGATTGCCTCCAAACGATTTGCAACAAAATATTGAAAATAAAAATATTTTGTTTGGGTTATGTTTATTTGTCCAATTACTTTTGACCTCCTAAAATGTGGAGTGTTTGTAAAGAAATGTGTACAATTCCTACATTTTCTATCAGATATTTTTGTTCAACCCTTCAAATTAAACGTTACAATCTGCACTTGAATTCTGTTGTAGAGGTTTCATTTCAAATCCAATGTGGTGGCATGCAGAGCCCAACTCGCGAAAATTGTGTCACTGTCCAAATATTTCTGGCCCTAACTGTACATATATGTGTCTACTGACATACATATATAGACAGTAGAGTTGAGCGACCTTGACCTTTTTAGAGTCGAGCCGGGTTTCGCGAAACCCGACTATCTCAAAAGTCGGGTCGAGTGAAATCGGCCGATTATGACGTAAAGTCGGGATCGACCGAAACACGAAACCCAATGCAAGTCAATGGGGCAGCATAGTCGGCAGTGAGTGGGGGCCAGGAAAACACCTAGAGTGCCCATTTTAATGTCAAAACCATCCATTCTTCTTAATGAAGCTTGTCAAGCGTAATTTACCTTATAATAATTGGAAGGCATTTGAAATTGGGGGTCATTTGGCTAAAGTTGTGTGGGGTAGGGCTGGTTCAAGTAATTAGTGGGCCCAGGAAATCTGGACCACGTCACGGCAGTGGAGCAGGGAGAGGTAAGTATTTCAACTTTGCAAGTGCTGTGATCCTGAGCAAGCAGGGGGGGCCCACTTGTTGGCATTGGCACTGGCACAGGGCCCCTCAAAGTACAGCGGTGTGTTTGCACGGCGGGGGCGCCTCCCACCGGCAGCAACACTTTTGCGTACTATGAGAGGCCCTGTGCCAGTGACGTCGCCAACTAGTATTCCTCCCCCCACCTGATGAAGGAACCTGCACTTTCATCTGCACCTTCCTCTTTGTCCCCGTGTAAGGTGGTATGGTATGCGGGAAGAGCAACCTGACTTTCAGCAGGGTCACAATGTTGTTGTGTAGCATGCACGGGGAATGTTGCGTTATGGGTCAATGTACCAGCAGACTCATCTATCACTGGCTGGGCAATGGGCACGATGAAGTGGAAACACAGATATAGGCCCAAAGAATAAAGTGGGCTAAATGCAGTTCAAAATTGGTAACACAGGAATAACCAGGGGGCATTGCAGTGGAGGACAACTGGAATGAGAGGCTGACACAGAGAGTAGGGCCAAATCAGTAAGTAGTCGAAATGCAGTTCAAAATTGGCAACCGTAGTAAACAGGCGGCACAGCTTTGTTCAGTGGAGGAGAACAGCAAGGAGTGGCAGACACCGATAGTAGGCCCCAACCCAACTAGTAGGCCAAATGCAGTCTAACATTAACAACTACTTAACGAGAGCCTGAAAATGGAATTTCAGGACAGGAAACCAGGAGAACAGCAAGGAGTGGCAGACACCGATAGTAGGCCCCAAACCAACTAGTACGCCAAATGCAGTTGTTCCATTTAACCACAATTTAATGAGAGCCTGAAGATAGAAGCTCAGGAAAGGCAACCTGGGGAACACCTTGGAGTGTAACACACCATCTCTCTCCACCCCATACCCATTTTGTAGGCCTAATGCAGTGTACTTTTCTACAACTACTAAACGAGAGTCGGAAGACCGAAGCAATGGCAAGGAAACCTGGGGAACACCTTGGAGTGTAACACACCATCTCTCTCCACCCCATACCCAATTTGTAGGCCTAATGCAGTGTAGTTTCCAAGAACTACTAAACGAGAGCCGGAAGATCGAAGCTCAGGAAAGGCAACCTGGGGAACACCTTGGAGTGTAACACACCCTCTCTCTACACCCCATACCCAATTTGAAGGCCTAATGCAGTGTAGTTTCCAAGAACTACTAAACGAGAGCCGGAAGATCGAAGCTCAGGAAAGGCAACCTGGGGAACACCTTGGAGTGTAACACACCCTCTCGCTACACCCCATACCCAATTTGAAGGCCTAATGCAGCGTAGTTTCCAACAACTACTAAAAGAGAGCCGGAAGATCGAAGCTCAGAAAAGGCAACCTGGGGAACAACTTGGAGTGTAACAAACCCTCTCTCTACACCCCATACCCAATTTGTAGGCCTAATGCAGCGTAGTTTCCGACAACTACTAAACGAGAGCATGAAGATCGAAGCTCAGGAAAGGCAACCTGGGGAACACCTTGGAGTGTAACACACCCTCTCTCTACACCCCATACCCAATTTGAAGGCCTAATGCAGCGTAGTTTCCAACAACTACTAAACGAGAGCCGGAAGATCGAAGCTCAGGAAAGGCAACCTGGGGAACACCTTGGAGTGGAACACACCATCTCTCTACACCCCATACCCAATTTGTAGGCCCAATGCAGCGTAGTTTCCAACAACTACTAAACGAGAGCCGGAAGATCGAAGCTCAGGAAAGGCAACCTGGGGAACACCTTGGAGTGTAACAAACTCTCTCTCTACACCACGGAAGGGCTGATTCTTAGGAAGGAAGGCTGTCGGAAAGAAGCAGGGCGCGTCCGAGGGTGATTATATTCTTATTAGGTATATACTCACCCTCGGACGCGCCCTGCTTCTTTATTTGGAATGAATGTTTATTTGCAATGTGGTGTTGACTTTCTCTATTATTTTGTAATTAATGATTTTATTATTTTCATTGTTTTGCATCTTCTCGGCAATAATATAAAGAAGACGCGACAGGACAACACTCGGTGGATGCCATATCTGTGTTTTCAATTTAAAAAACCTTTCAGTTAACTACTTGCAGGAGAAAGTAATTGTAGCTGGTGGCCATTTTTAGTACTGTACCAGATTTTAGTTGTGTGTTTGTTTTTAATGTTAAAATGTCTGCATTTGATATCTCTCCAGTATTTTCTTTTTTGTAAGCAAAATACTTATTTTTATATTTTCTGATGTTGGTTCCAGGGGTACACGGGCAGCAGTGCCCTGGTCAGTGTAGTAGTAGTTGAAAGAATGGACCGCAGACAGGCATCGAAGGCCTAAAATAAAAAAATTGGGCTGGCTGTAGGCAATTTTAAATTGGTTCCAGGGGTACACGGGCAGCAGTGGTGTGGTCAGTGGAGGCCTAGTGGAAGGCGTGACCGCAGACAGGCATCGAAAGCCTTAAAATTATAACACATGGCTGTAGGCAATTTTAAATTGGTTCCAGGGGTACACGGGCAGCAGTGACCTGGTCAGTGTAGTAGTAGTTGAAAGAATGGACCGCAGACAGGCATCGAAGGCCTAAAATAAAAAAATTGGGCTGGCTGTAGGCAATTTTAAATTGGTTCCAGGGGTACACGGGCAGCAGTGGTGTGGTCAGTGGAGGCCTAGTGGAAGGAGTGACCGCAGACAGGCATCGAAAGCCTAAAATAATAACACATGGCTGTAGGCAATTTTAAATTGGTTCCAGGGGTACACGGGCAGCAGTGACCTGGTCAGTGTAGTAGTAGTTGAAAGAATGGACCGCAGACAGGCATCGAAGGCCTAAAATAAAAAAATTGGGCTGGCTGTAGGCAATTTTAAATTGGTTCCAGGGGTACACGGGCAGCAGTGGTGTGGTCAGTGGAGGCCTAGTGGAAGGAGTGACCGCAGACAGGCATCGAAAGCCTAAAATAATAACACATGGCTGTAGGCAATTTTAAATTGGTTCCAGGGGTACACGGACAGCAGTGGTGTGGTCAGTAGAGGCCTAGTGGAAGGAGTGACCGCAGACAGGCATCGAAGGCCTAAAATAATAACACATGGCTGTAGGCAATTTTAAATTGGTTCCAGGGGTACACGGACAGCAGTGGTGTGGTCAGTGGAGGCCTAGTGGAAGGAGTGACCGCAGACAGGCATCGAAGGCCTAAAATAATAACACATGGCTGTAGGCAATTTTAAATTGGTTCCAGGGGTACACGGACAGCAGTGGTGTGGTCAGTGGAGGCCTAGTGGAAGGAGTGACCGCAGACAGGCATCGAAGGCCTAAAATAATAACACATGGCTGTAGGCAATTTTAAATTGGTTCCAGGGGTACACGGGCAGCAGTGGTGTGGTCAGTGGAGGCCTAGTGGAAGGAGTGACCGCAGACAGGCATCGAAGGCCTAAAATAATAACACATGGCTGTAGGCAATTTTAAATTGGTTCCAGGGGTACACGGACAGCAGTGGTGTGGTCAGTGGAGGCCTAGTGGAAGGAGTGACCGCAGACAGGCATCGAAGGCCTAAAATAATAACACATGGCTGTAGGCAATTTTAAATTGGTTCCAGGGGTACACGGGCAGCAGTGACCTGGTCAGTGTAGTAGTAGTTGAAAGAATGGACCGCAGACAGGCATCGAAGGCCTAAAATAAAAAAATTGGGCTGGCTGTAGGCAATTTTAAATTGGTTCCAGGGGTACACTGGCAGCAGTGGTGTGGTCAGTAGAGGCCTAGTGGAAGGAGTGACCGCAGACAGGCATCGAAGGCCTAAAATAATAACACATGGCTGTAGGCAATTTTAAATTGGTTCCAGGGGTACACGGGCAGCAGTGGTGTGGTCAGTGGAGGCCTAGTGGAAGGAGTGACCGCAGACAGGCATCGAAGGCCTAAAATAATAACACATGGCTGTAGGCAATTTTAAATTGGTTCCAGGGGTACACGGACAGCAGTGGTGTGGTCAGTGGAGGCCTAGTGGAAGGAGTGACCGCAGACAGGCATCGAAGGCCTAAAATAATAACACATGGCTGTAGGCAATTTTAAATTGGTTCCAGGGGTACACGGACAGCAGTGGTGTGGTCAGTGGAGGCCTAGTGGAAGGAGTGACTGCAGACAGGCATCGAAGGCCTAAAATAATAACACATGGCTGTAGGCAATTTTAAATTGGTTCCAGGGGTACACGGGCAGCAGTGGTGTGGTCAGTGGAGGCCTAGTGGAAGGAGTGACCGCAGACAGGCATCGAAGGCCTAAAATAATAACATATGGCTGTAGGCAATTTTAAATTGGTTCCAGGGGTACACGGGCAGCAGTGGTGTGGTCAGTGGAGGCCTAGTGGAAGGAGTGACCGCAGACAGGCATCGAAGGCCTAAAATAATAACACATGGCTGTAGGCAATTTTAAATTGGTTCCAGGGGTACACGGGCAGCAGTGACCTGGTCAGTGTAGTAGTAGTTGAAAGAATGGACCGCAGACAGGCATCGAAGGCCTAAAATAAAAAAATTGGGCTGGCTGTAGGCAATTTTAAATTGGTTCCAGGGGTACACTGGCAGCAGTGGTGTGGTCAGTAGAGGCCTAGTGGAAGGAGTGACCGCAGACAGGCATCGAAGGCCTAAAATAATAACACATGGCTGTAGGCAATTTTAAATTGGTTCCAGGGGTACACGGGCAGCAGTGGTGTGGTCAGTGGAGGCCTAGTGGAAGGAGTGACCACAGACAGGCATCGAAGGCCTAACATAACAAAAATGTCAATACAATGGTATTGTCAGTGGCAGGCATTGAAGGATGTCAGCGCATAGACTAAACATTGGTGGAGCTGTGAGATAATTTTGCAAGTGGTAGAGCACTGTTTGAGCTGGGGTGGGGGGAAACTGTCTTGTGGCCGGCGGTACAGGCCCAGGGCCCCTCATATTACAACGGTGTGTCTGACGTTGGGTGCGCACCACCACCGCCAGAGACACTTTATTGTACTAGGAGGGGCCCAGTGGCAGTGCCGTCGACCAAAAGCGGGCTCACCCACCTCTTCAGACAAACTGCACTCTCACGGGTGCTGTCGCCAAGTGTCGATACCACGGCCCCGTGTGGGGAGTTTGGCCATTTAGTGAGGTGTAAACATGTCGTATGCTGGACAATCAGGTGCTGAAAATTACGAGATTGGAAAAGGCATTCAGAATAGTCCACAGGCAAGACCTTTTCATAGGAAAGCTAGGTGTCAGCCGGGCAAGGTGGGGCAAAAGATTTCGAAATCCAGTTGTGGTTCATTTTAATGAAGGTTAGATCATCTACATTTTGGGTAGCCAGACGAGTCCTTTTTTCTGTTAGTATTGAACCTGCAGCACTGAATACTCTTTCTGATAGGACACTAGCTGCCGGGCAAGCAAGCTCCTGCAATGCATATTCTGCCAATTCTGGCCAGGTGTCTAATTTTGATGCCCAGTAATCAAATGGGAATGACGGTTGAGGGAGAACATCGATAAGGGATGAAAAATAGTTTGTAACCATACTGGACAAATGTTGTCTCCTGTCACTTTGAATTGATGCTGCAGTACCTGTCCTGTCTGCGGTCATAGCAAAATCACTCCACAACCTGGTCAGAAAACCCCTCTGGCCAACGCCACTTCTGATTTCTGCCCCTCTAACTCCTCTGGTCTGCTGGCCCCTGCAGCTCGTGTGAGAACGATCACGGGCGCTGTGTGCAGGGAATGCCAGAAGCAAACGGTCAACAAGAGTTGATTGTTTGGTTGCTAATATTAGTTCCAAGTTCTCATGTGGCATTATATTTTGCAATTTGCCTTGATAGCGAGGATCAAGGAGGCAGGCCAACCAGTAATCGTCATCATTCATCATTTTAGTTATGCGTGTGTCCCTTTTGAGGATACGTAAGGCATAATCCGCCATGTGGGCCAAAGTTCCAGTTCTCAAATCTGCGGTTGTGCTTGGTTGAGGGGCAGTTTCAGGCAAATCCACGTCACTTGTGTCCCTCAAAAAACCAGAACCCGGCCTTGCCGCGCCACCAATTTCCAGTGGCCCCGGAAAAGCTTCCTCATTAAAAATATAATCATCCCCATCATCCTCCTCGTCCTCCTCCTCCTCTTCGCCCGCTACCTCGTCCTGTACACTGCCCTGGCCAGACAATGGCTGACTGTCATCAAGGCTTTCCTCTTCCTCAGCTGCAGACGCCTGATCCTTTATGTGCGTCAAACTTTGCATCAGCAGACGCATTAGGGGGATGCTCATGCTTATTATGGCGTTGTCTGCACTAACCAGCCGTGTGCATTCCTCAAAACACTGAAGGACTTGACACATGTCTTGAATCTTCGACCACTGCACACCTGACAACTCCATGTCTGCCATCCTACTGCCTGCCCGTGTATGTGTATCCTCCCACAAAAACATAACAGCCCGCCTCTGTTCACACAGTCTCTGAAGCATGTGCAGTGTTGAGTTCCACCTTGTTGCAACGTCTATGATTAGGCGATGCTGGGGAAGGTTCAAAGAACGCTGATAGGTCTGCATACGGCTGGAGTGTACGGGCGAACGGCGGATATGTGAGCAAAGTCCACGCACTTTGAGGAGCAGGTCGGATAACCCCGGATAACTTTTCAGGAAGCACTGCACCACCAGGTTTAAGGTGTGAGCCAGGCAAGGAATGTGTTTCAGTTGGGAAAGGGAGATGGCAGCCATGAAATTCCTTCCGTTATCACTCACTACCTTGCCTGCCTCAAGATCTACAGTGCCCAGCCACGACTGCGTTTCTTTCTGCAAGAACTCGGACAGAACTTCCGCGGTGTGTCTGTTGTCGCCCAAACACTTCATAGCCAATACAGCCTGCTGACGTTTGCCAGTAGCTGCCCCATAATGGGAGACCTGGTGTGCAACAGTGGCAGCTGCGGATGGAGTGGTTGTGCGACTGCGGTCTGTGGACGAGCTCTCGCTTCTGCAGGAGGACGAAGAGGAGGAGGAGGGGGTGCGAACGGCTACAGCCAATTGTTTCCTAGACCGTGGGCTAGGCAGAACTGTCCCAAACTTGCTGTCCCCTGTGGACCCTGCATCCACCACATTTACCCAGTGTGCCGTGATGGACACGTAACGTCCCTGGCCATGCCTACTGGTCCATGCATCTGTTGTCAGGTGCACCTTTGTGCTCACAGATTGCCTGAGTGCATGGACGATGCGCTCTTTAACATGCTGGTGGAGGGCTGGGATGGCTTTTCTGGAAAAAAAGTGTCGACTGGGTAGCTCGTAGCGTGGTACAGCGTAGTCCATCAGGGCTTTGAAAGCTTCGCTTTCAACTAACCGGTAGGGCATCATCTCTAACGAGATTAGTCTAGCTATGTGTGCGTTCAAACCCTGTGTACGCGGATGCGAGGCTAAGTACTTCCTTTTTCTAACCATAGTCTCATGTAGGGTGAGCTGGACTGGAGAGCTGGAGATCGTGGAACTAGCGGGGGTGCCGGTGGACATGGCAGACTGAGAGACGGTGGGAGATGGTATTGTTGCCACCGGTGCCCTAGATGCAGTGTTTCCTACTACGAAACTGGTGATTCCCTGACCCTGACGGCTTTGGCCTGGCAAAGAAACCTGCACAGATACTGCAGGTGGTGCGGAAAATGGTGGCCCTACACTGCCGGAAGGGATGTTGCGTTGCTGACTAGCTTCATTGGCCGAGGGTGCTACAACCTTTAGGGACGTTTGGTAGTTAGTCCAGGCTTGCAAATGCATGGTGGTTAAATGTCTATGCATGCAACTTGTATTGAGACTTTTCAGATTCTGTCCTCTGCTTAAGGTAGTTGAACATTTTTGACAGATGACTTTGCGCTGATCAATTGGATGTTGTTTAAAAAAATGCCAGACTGCACTCTTTCTAGCATCGGATACCTTTTCAGGCATTGCAGACTAAGCTTTAACCGGATGGCCACGCTGTCCTCCTACAGGTTTTAACTTTGCCACGCGTTTTGGGCAAAATACGGGCCCGGCAGATGGAACCTGTTGCGATGTTGATGCCTGCTGCGGCCCCTCCTCCTCCGCTTCAGAACTGCTGCCGCCTGCACCCTGTTCCCCCAATGGCTGCCAATCGGGGTCAAGAACTGGGTCATCTATTACCTCTTCTTGTAGCTCGTGTGCAACTTCGTCTGTGTCACCGTGTCGGTCGGTGGTATAGCGTTCGTGATGGGGCAACATAGTCTCATCAGGGTCTGATTCTTGATCAGCACCCTGCGATGGCAATGTTGTGGTCTGAGTCAAAGGACCAGGATAGTAGTCTGGCTGTGGCTGTGCATCAGTGCACTCCATGTCAGATTCAACTTGTAATGGGCATGGACTGTTAACTGCTTCACTTTCTAAGCCAGGGACGGTATGTGTAAAGAGCTCCATGGAGTAACCCGTTGTGTCGCCTGCTGCATTCTTCTCTGTTGTTGTTTTTGCTGAAGAGGACAAGGAAGCGACTTGTCCCTGACCGTGAACATCCACTAACGACGCGCTGCTTTGACATTTACCAGTTTCACGAGAGGAGGCAAAAGAGCTAGAGGCTGAGTCAGCAAGATAAGCCAAAACTTGCTCTTGCTGCTCCGGCTTTAAAAGCGGTTTTCCTACTCCCAGAAAAGGGAGCGTTCGAGGCCTTGTGTAGCCAGACGACGAACCTGGCTCCACAGCTCCAGACTTAGGTGCAATATTTTTTTTCCCACGACCAGCTGATGCTCCACCACTACCACTACCCTCATTACCAGCTGACAATGAACGCCCTCTTCCACCAGACTTCCTCATTGTTTTAAAAACGTTACCAAACGAACGGTATTTGTTGCTGTCACACAACTTACACGGTGAGCTATAACTTCAGTATGATTTATCTACCCCTTTACAGGTGGGTGAGACCACAACGAAAATCAGCCACAATGTTACACACTCTGTTGTTGTTGGCAACAAATGAGATGGCACACACGCAGGACTGTCACTGAAGCGCAAATGTAAATATTTATCTCCCACTGATTTGTGTTTGTTTTTTTTAAAAGGGAGACTTCAGAAAAAAAAAAAAATTAAAAAAAAATTATTTTTTACAGAAGAATTTATAAAACAAATAAAATGAAATGATTGTTTCAGGGAGAATTTAGGAAAAAAAAAAAAAAAAAAAGGCTTTGTAGGGCCCACTGAGTGAGAGAGGACGCACACAGGAGTCAGGAGTGGCACACAAGCCCAGAGGCCAATATTAATCTCCCACTGATTGATTTAGTGATTTTTTTTGGTAGATTTTGGAACCCAAATCAAGCAAAAAAATTAATAGGCTTTCTATGGCCCACAATTGGGGAGAGAGAGAGAGATGGCACACCCAGGAGTCAAGACTGGCACACAAGCAGAAGGGGCAATATGAATCTCCCACAGATTTTTTTTTTTTTTTTTCAGGGAAACTTGAGAGAAAAAAAAATACAAAAAAAATGATTTTTTTCAGGAATAATTTAGAAACCAAAGAAAATAAAATGATTGTTTCAGGGAGAATTTAGAAAACAAATAAAACAAAAAATAGGCTTTCTAGGGCCCACTGAGTGACAGATGACGCACACAGGAGTCAGGAGTGGCACACAAGCCCAGAGGCCAATATTAATCTCCCACTGATTGATTTAGTGATTTTTTTTGGTAGATTTTGGAACCCAAATCAAGCAAAAAAATTAATAGGCTTTCTATGGCCCACAATTGGGGAGAGAGAGAGAGATGGCACACCCAGGAGTCAAGACTGGCACACAAGCAGAAGGGGCAATATGAATCTCCCACAGATTTTTTTTTTTTTTTTCAGGGAGACTTGAGAGAAAAAAAAATACAAAAAAAATGATTTTTTTCAGGAATAATTTAGAAACCAAAGAAAATAAAATGATTGTTTCAGGGAGAATTTAGAAAACAAATAAAACAAAAAATAGGCTTTCTAGGGCCCACTGAGTGACAGATGACGCACACAGGAGTCAGGAGTGGCACACAAGCCCAGAGGCCAATATTAATCTCCCACTGATTGATTTAGTGATTTTTTTCAGGTAGATTTTGGAACCCAAATCAAGCAAAAAAATTAATAGGCTTTCTATGGCCCACTATTTGTGAGAGAGATGGCACGCTCAGGACTGGCACACAAGCCCAGAGGCCAATATTAATCTCCCATTTTTTTTTTTTCCAGGGAAAATTTATAAACCCAATAAAAAAAATAATAATAAATAGGCTTTCTATGGCCCACTATCTGAGAGAGAGAGATGGCACGCTTAGGACTGGCACACAAGCCCAAAGCCCAATATTAATCTCCCACTGATTGATTTAATGATTTTTTCAGGTAGAATTTAGAACCCAAATCAAGCAAAAAAATTAATAGGCTTTCTATGGCCCACTGAGTGAGAGATGGCACACACAGGAGTAAGGAGTGGCACACAAGCCCTGAGGCCAATATTTTTCTCCCACTGATTGATTGATTGATTTTTTCAGGTAGAGTTAGGAACCCAAATCAACCCAAAAAATAAATAGGCTTTCTATGGCCCACTATTTGTGAGAGAGATGGCACGCTCAGGACTGGCACACAAGCCCAGAGGCCAATATTAATCTCCCACTTTTTTTTTTTTTCCAGGGAAAATTTATAAACCCAATAAAAAAAAAAATAATAAATAGGCTTTCTATGGCCCACTATCTGAGAGAGAGAGATGGCACGCTTAGGACTGGCACACAAGCCCAAAGGCCAATACTAATCTCCCACTGATTGATTGATTGATTTTTTCAGGTAGAATTATGAACCCAAATCAACCAAAAAAATAAATAGGCTTTCTATGGCCCACTATTTGTGAGAGAGATGGCACGCTCAGGACTGGCACACAAGCCCAGAGGCCAATATTAATCTCCCACTGATTGATTGATTGATTTTTTCAGATAGAATTTAGAACCCAAATCAAGCAAAAAAATTAATAGGCTTTCTATGGCCCACTGAGTGAGAGATGGCACACACAGGAGTAAGGAGTGGCACACAAGCCCTGAGGCCAATATTTTTCTCCCACTGATTGATGTTGTGATTTTTTCTGGTAGATTTTGGAACCCAAATCAAGCAAAAAAATAAATAGGCTTTCTATGGCCCACTGAGTGAGAGATGACACAGACAGAGATGGCACTCTAGCAGAAATGTCAATCTTAATCTCCCACAAAAAAAAAAAAAAAAGGAACTGTCCTTCAATTACTATCTCCCTGCAGTAATCTCAGCCAGGTATGGCAGGCAGCAATAAGGAGTGGACTGATGCACAAATTAAATAAAAAGTGTGGACAAACAAACAAGATAGCTGTGCAGAAAGGAAGGAACAAGAGGATTTGTGCTTTGAAAAAAGCAGTTGGTTTGCACAGCGGCGTACACACAGCAATGCAGCTATCAGGGAGCCTTCTAGGGCAGCCCAATGAGCTACAGCGCTGAGGAAAAAAAAAAAAAAAGGAGCTTCCACTGTCCCTGCACACCGAAGGTGGTGTTGGGCAGTGGAAATCGCTACAGCACAAGCGGTTTTGTGGTTAATGGACCCTGCCTAACGCTATCCCTGCTTCTGACGAAGCGGCAGCAACCTCTCCCTAAGCTCAGATCAGCAGCAGTAACATGGCGGTCGGCGGGAACTCCCCTTTATAGCCCCTGTGACGCCGCAGACAGCAAGCCAATCACTGCAATGCCCTTCTCTAAGATGGTGGGGACCAGGACCTATGTCATCACGCTGCCCACACTCTGCGTTTACCTTCATTGGCTGAGAAATGGCGCTTTTCGCGTCATTGAAACGTGACTTTGGCGCGAAAGTCGCGTACCGCATGGCCGACCACGCACAGGGGTCGGATCGGGTTTCATGAAACTCGACTTCGCCAAAAGTCGGCGACTTTTGAAAATGTTCGACCCGTTTCGCTCAACCCTAATAGACAGTATATATGTTTTTTTTTTTTTTTTTTACACATGGATCCCTTGTATAGCCGTATGTCGGTTTTGCAAGCCCGCGATAAAAACAGGCAGTACGGATGCCATACGGATTACATACGGAGGATGCCATGCGCAAAAAACGCTGAAACACCCTGCCTACGGAGGAGCTACGGACCACTATTTTGGGGACTTATCAGCTTATTACGGCCGTAATATACGGACCGTATTGTCTTACGCTGAGTGTGACGCCGGCCTTACTGATGAAGTTTGCAGGCAGGACCAGGAAGTGTCTGTGTCAGTGACATGGCACTAGGACCCAGCGTGCACACTGCACAGAGTCAAGATTCAGAGCTGCAGCCCAGGAAAAGACAGGCAATACCATTCACTGCAGGAGGGAGACTGTTATGGCTGGCAATCAGGCAACACAGCGTGCAGTAATCAGCGCACATACAGAGATCTGGCAATAACCAAAAACAATAGGACGAGCTCTGAGACGTGGAATCTCTGTAGACTGCAGTACCTGATCTATCCTCACACAACTATAAGCAGCAGTGGATTGCGCCTAACAACTACCTATGCAACTCGGCACTGCCTGAGGAGCTGACTAGCCTGAAGATAGAAATACAAGCCTGACTTACCTCAGAGAAATACCCCAAAGGAATAGGCAGCCCCCCACATATAATGACTGTTAGCAAGATGAAAAGACAAACGTAGGAATGAAATAGATTCAGCAAAGTGAGGCCCGATATTCTAGACAGAGCGAGGATAGCAAAGAGAACTATGCAGTCTACAAAAAACCCTAAAGCGAAAACCACGCAAAGGGGCAAAAAGACCCACCGTGCCGAACTAACAGCACGGCGGTGCACCCCTCTGCTTCTCAGAGCTTCCAGCAAAAGACAATAGCAAGCTGGACAGAAAAAAACAGAAAACAAACTAGAAGCACTTATCTAGCAGAGCAGCAGGCCCAAGGAAAGATGCAGTAGCTCAGATCCAACACTGGAACATTGACAAGGAGCAAGGAAGACAGACTCAGGTGGAGCTAAATAGCAAGGCAGCCAACGAGCTCACCAAAACACCTGAGGGAGGAAGCCCAGAGACTGCAATACCACTTGTGACCACAGAAGTGAACTCAGCCACAGAATTCACAACAGTACCCCCCCCTTGAGGAGGGGTCACCGAACCCTCACCAGAACCCCCAGGCCGACCAGGATGAGCCACATGAAAGGCACGAACAAGATCTGGGGCATGGACATCAGAGGCAAAAACCCAGGAATTATCTTCCTGAGCATAACCCTTCCATTTGACCAGATACTGGAGTTTCCGTCTAGAGACACGAGAATCCAAAATCTTCTCCACAATATACTCCAATTCCCCCTCCACCAAAACAGGGGCAGGAGGCTCCACAGATGGAACCATAGGTGCCACGTATCTCCTCAACAACGACCTATGGAATACATTATGTATGGAAAAGGAGTCTGGGAGGGTCAGACGAAAAGACACCGGATTGAGAATCTCAGAAATCCTATACGGACCAATAAAACGAGGTTTAAATTTAGGAGAGGAAACCTTCATAGGAATATGACGAGAAGATAACCAAACCAAATCCCCAACACGAAGTCGGGGTCCCACACGGCGTCTGCGATTAGCGAAAAGCTGAGCCTTCTCCTGGGACAAGGTCAAATTGTCCACTACCTGAGTCCAGATCTGCTGCAACCTGTCCACCACAGAATCCACACCAGGACAGTCCGAAGACTCAACCTGTCCTGAAGAGAAACGAGGATGGAACCCAGAATTGCAGAAAAATGGAGAGACCAAGGTAGCCGAGCTGGCCCGATTATTAAGGGCGAACTCAGCCAACGGCAAAAATGACACCCAATCATCCTGGTCAGCGGAAACAAAACATCTCAGATATGTTTCCAAGGTCTGATTGGTTCGTTCGGTCTGGCCATTAGTCTGAGGATGGAAGGCCGAGGAGAAAGATAGGTCAATGCCCATCCTACCACAAAAGGCTCGCCAGAACCTCGAGACAAACTGGGAACCTCTGTCAGAAACAATATTCTCAGGAATGCCATGTAAACGAACCACATGCTGGAAGAACAAAGGCACCAAATCAGAGGAGGAAGGCAATTTAACCAAGGGCACCAGATGGACCATTTTAGAAAAGCGATCACAGACCACCCAAATGACCGACATTTTTTGAGAAACGGGAAGGTCAGAAATGAAATCCATCGAAATATGTGTCCAAGGCCTCTTCGGGACCGGCAAGGGCAAAAGCAACCCACTGGCACGTGAACAGCAGGGCTTAGCCCTAGCACAAATTCCACAGGACTGCACAAAAGCACGCACATCCCGTGACAGAGATGGCCACCAGAAGGATCTAGCAACCAACTCCCTGGTACCAAAGATTCCTGGATGACCGGCCAGCACCGAACAATGAAGTTCAGAGATAACTTTACTAGTCCACCTATCAGGGACGAACAGTTTCTCGGCCGGACAACGATCAGGTTTATTAGCCTGAAATTTCTGCAACACTCTCCGCAAATCAGGGGAGATGGCAGACACAATGACTCCTTCCTTGAGGATACTCGCCGGCTCAGATAACCCCGGAGAGTCGGGCACAAAACTCCTAGACAGAGCATCCGCCTTCACATTTTTAGAGCCCGGAAGGTATGAAATCACAAAATCAAAACGAGCAAAAAATAACGACCAACGGGCCTGTCTAGGATTCAAGCGCTTGGCAGACTCAAGATAAGTAAGGTTCTTATGATCAGTCAATACCACCACGCGATGCTTAGCACCCTCAAGCCAATGACGCCACTCCTCGAATGCCCACTTCATGGCCAGCAACTCTCGGTTGCCCACATCATAATTACGCTCAGCAGCAGAAAATTTCCTGGAAAAGAAAGCACATGGTTTGAACACCGAGCAACCAGAACCTCTCTGTGACAAAACCGCCCCTGCACCAATCTCAGAAGCATCAACCTCGACCTGGAACGGAAGAGAAACATCAGGTTGACACAACACAGGGGCACAGCAAAAACGACGCTTCAACTCCTGAAAAGCTTCCACGGCAGCAGAAGACCAATTAACCAAATCAGCACCCTTCTTGGTCAAATCGGTCAATGGTCTGGCAATGCTAGAAAAATTACAGATGAAGCGACGATAAAAATTAGCAAAGCCCAGGAATTTCTGCAGACTTTTTAGAGATGTCGGCTGAGTCCAATCCTGGATGGCCTGAACCTTAACCGGATCCATCTCGATAGTAGAAGGGGAAAAGATGAACCCCAAAAATGAAACTTTCTGCACACCGAAGAGACACTTTGATCCCTTCACGAACAAGGAATTAGCACGCAGTACCTGGAAAACCATTCTGACTTGCTTCACATGAGACTCCCAATCATCTGAGAAGATCAAAATGTCATCCAAGTAAACAATCAAGAATTTATCCAGATACTCACGGAAAATGTCATGCATAAAAGACTGAAAAACAGATGGAGCATTGGCAAGTCCGAACGGCATCACCAGATACTCAAAATGACCCTCGGGCGTATTAAATGCCGTTTTCCATTCATCTCCCTGCCTGATTCTCACCAGATTATACGCACCACGAAGATCAATCTTAGTAAACCAACTAGCCCCCTTAATCCGAGCAAACAAGTCAGAAATCAATGGCAAGGGATACTGAAACTTAACAGTGATCTTATTAAGAAGGCGGTAATCAATACACGGTCTTAGCGAACCATCCTTCTTGGCTACAAAAAAGAACCCTGCTCCCAATGGTGACGACGATGGGCGAATATGTCCCTTCTCCAGGGACTCCTTCACATAACTGCGCATAGCGGTGTGTTCAGGTACGGACAAATTAAATAAACGACCCTTAGGGAATTTACTACCAGGAATCAAATCGATAGCACAATCACAATTCCTATGCGGAGGTAGGGCATCAGACTTGGACTCTTCAAATACATCCTGAAAGTCCGACAAGAACTCTGGGATGTCAGAAGGAATGGATGACGAAATAGACAAAAATGGAACATCACCATGTACTCCCTGACAACCCCAGCTGGTTACCGACATAGAGTTCCAATCCAATACTGGATTATGGGTTTGTAGCCATGGCAACCCCAACACGACCACATCATGCAAATTATGCAGTACCAGAAAGCGAATAACTTCCTGATGTGCAGGAGCCATGCACATGGTCAGCTGGGCCCAGTACTGAGGCTTATTCTTGGCCAAAGGTGTAGCATCAATTCCTCTCAACGGAATAGGACACCGCAAAGGCTCCAAGAAAAATCCACAACGTTTAGCATAATCCAAATCCATCAGATTCAGGGCAGCGCCTGAATCCACAAACGCCATGACAGAATACGATGACAAAGAGCACATTAAGGTAATGGACAAAAGGAATTTGGACTGTACAGTACCAATAACGGCAGAGCTATCGAACCGCCTAGTGCGTTTAGGACAATTAGAAATAGCATGAGTAGAATCACCACAATAGAAACACAGTCTGTTCAGACGTCTGTGTTCTTGCCGTTCTACTTTAGTCATAGTCCTGTCGCACTGCATAGTCCTGTCGCACTGCCAGGTTTACTCTCAGGCAGTACCGCCAGATGGTGCACAGATTTACGCTCGCGCAAGCGACGACCGATCTGAATGGCCAAGGACATAGACTCATTCAAACCAGCAGGCATAGGAAATCCCACCATTACATCCTTAAGAGCTTCAGAGAGACCCTTTCTGAACAAAGCCGCTAGTGCAGATTAATTCCACAGAGTGAGTACTGACCATTTCCTAAATTTCTGACAATATACTTCTACATCATCCTGACCCTGGCATAAAGCCAGCAGATTTTTCTCAGCCTGATCCACTGAATTAGGCTCATCGTAAAGCAATCCGAGCGCCAGGAAAAATGCATCAACATTACTCAATGCAGAATCTCCTGGAGCAAGAGAAAACGCCCAGTCCTGTGGGTCGCCGCGCAAAAAAGAAATAATAATCAAAACCTGTTGAATAGGATTACCAGAAGAATGAGGTTTCAAGGCCAAAAATAGCTTACAATTATTTCTGAAGCTCAGGAACTTAGTTCTGTCACCAAAAAACAAATCAGGAATCGGAATTCTTGGTTCTAGCATCGATTTCTGATCAATAGTATCTTGAATCTTTTGTACATTTACAACGAGATTATCCATTGAGGAGCACAGAGCCTGAATATCCATGTCCACAGCTGTGTCCTGAAGCACTCTAATGTCTAGGGGAAAAAAAAGACTGAAGACAGAGCTAAGAAAAAAAAATGATGTCAGGATTTCTTTTTTCCCTCTATTGGGAATCATTGGTATGGCTCCTTGTACTGTTATGGCTGGCAATCAGGCAACACAGCGTGCAGTAATCAGCGCACATACAGAGATCTGGCAATAACCAAAAACAATAGGACGAGCTCTGAGACGTGGAATCTCTGTAGACTGCAGTACCTGATCTATCCTCACACAACTATAAGCAGCAGTGGATTGCGCCTAACAACTACCTATGCAACTCGGCACTGCCTGAGGAGCTGACTAGCCTGAAGATAGAAATACAAGCCTGACTTACCTCAGAGAAATACCCCAAAGGAATAGGCAGCCCCCCACATATAATGACTGTTAGCAAGATGAAAAGACAAACGTAGGAATGAAATAGATTCAGCAAAGTGAGGCCCGATATTCTAGACAGAGCGAGGATAGCAAAGAGAACTATGCAGTCTACAAAAAACCCTAAAGCGAAAACCACGCAAAGGGGCAAAAAGACCCACCGTGCCGAACTAACAGCACGGCGGTGCACCCCTCTGCTTCTCAGAGCTTCCAGCAAAAGACAATAGCAAGCTGGACAGAAAAAAACAGAAAACAAACTAGAAGCACTTATCTAGCAGAGCAGCAGGCCCAAGGAAAGATGCAGTAGCTCAGATCCAACACTGGAACATTGACAAGGAGCAAGGAAGACAGACTCAGGTGGAGCTAAATAGCAAGGCAGCCAACGAGCTCACCAAAACACCTGAGGGAGGAAGCCCAGAGACTGCAATACCACTTGTGACCACAGAAGTGAACTCAGCCACAGAATTCACAACAGGAGACTCTGTAGCCGGCCACTGTGCTAGCAGCTTGCAGAGTCTCTGTCAGATGGGAGCAGACATACTGCTTTGCTCCTATGTGTGTGTTCTGCCTCGTCACAGAAGTGGGCTCGCCCTGGCTCCCAGTGGGCCCCTTCATGTGACCGGGCCCGGGGCGACGGCCCCCTCTGCCCCCAGAGTAGCTACGCTACTGGTTATATACTATGAGGGGCACATTATATTCTATGGAGGAGGCTGTGTTATATACTATGAGGGTACATTATATTCTATGGCGAAGGCCGTGTTATATACTATGGGGGCACATTATATTCTCTGGGGGAGGCTGTGTTATATACTATGGGGGATACATTATATTCTATAGGGGAGGCTGTGTTATATACTATGGGGGTACATTATATTCTATGGAGGAGGCCGTGTTATCTCCTATGGGGTGCACATTATATTCAATGGAGGAGGCTGTGTTATATACTATGGGGGACACATTATATTCTATGAAGGAAGCTGTGTTATATACTATGTGGGGGGCACATCATATTCTATGGAGGAGGCTGTGTTATATACTATGGGGTGCACATTATATTCTATGGAGGAGGCTGTGCTGTATACTATGGGGGGTACATTATATTCTATGGAGGAGGCTGTGTTATATACTATGTTACGGCACATAATATTCTATGGAGGAGGCTGTGTTATATACTATGGGGGTACATTACTGTTAGGGCAGTGAGAATCTGGAATTGCTTGCCTGAGGAGGTGGTGATGGCGAACTCAGTCGAGGGGTTCAAGAGAGGCCTGGATGTCTTCCTGGAGCAGAACAATATTGTATCATACAATTATTAGGTTCTGTAGAAGGACGTAGATCTGGGGATTTATTATGATGGAATATAGGCTGAACTGGATGGACAAATGTCTTTTTTCGGCCTTACTAACTATGTTACTATGTTACATTATATTCTATGGAAGAGGCTGTGTTATATACTATGTGGGGGTACATTATATTCTATGGAGGAGGCCGTGTTATCTCCTATGGGGTGCACATTATATTCTATGGAGGAGGCTGTGTTATATACCATGGGAGGCACATTATATTCAATGGAGGAGGCTGTGTTATATACTATGGGGGACACATTATATTCTATGAAGGAGGCTGTGTTATATACTATGTGGGGGGCACATTATATTCTATGGAGGAGGCTGTGCTGTATACTATGGTGGATACATTATATTCTATGGAGGAGGCTGTGTTATATACTATGTTACGGCACATAATAATCTATGGAGGAGGCTGTGTTATATACTATGGGGGGCACAATATATTCTATGGAGGAGGCTGTGTTATATTCTATGCGAGGCACATTCTATTCTATGGGGGGCTGTGTTATATACTATGGGGCGCTACACTATAGTCTGGAGGAGGTTGTGTTATATAGTATGGGGGTACATTATATTCTATGGGGGAGGCTGTGTTATATACTATGGGGGGTACATTATACATTATATTCTATGGGGAAGGCTGTGTTATATACTATGGGGGGCACATTATATTCTATGGAGGAGGCTGTGTTATATACTATGGGGGCACATTATATTCTATGGAGGAGGCTGTGTTATGTACTATGGGGTACATTATATTCTATGGGGAGGTTGTGTTATATACTATGGGGGTACATTATACATTATATTCTATGGGGGACTGTGTTATATACTATGGGGGCTACATTATATTCCATGGGGAGGCTGTGTTATATACTGTGGGGGTACGTTATATTCTATGGGGAGGCTGTATTATATTCTATGGGTGGGCAGTATTATATTGTATGGGGATACATTATATTCTATGGGGGGCTGTATTATATTCTATGGGTGGGCTGTAGTATATTCTATTGGAGGCTGTATTATATTCTGTGGGGCTACATAATATTCTATGGGGGCTGTATTATTTTCTATGGGGCTACATTATATTCTATGGGGGCTGAATTATATTATATGGGGGGCTACATTATAATGTATAGGGGGCCTCATTATATTCTATGGAGTGGCTGCATTATATTCTGTAGGGGGCTGCATTATACTCTGAGGGGGCTACCATATATTCTATAGAGGGCCTGCATTATACTATTCTATAGGGGATTAAATTATATTTTATGGCAGGGCTGCATTATACTCTGAGGTGGCTGCATTATACTCTGTGGTGGCTACATTATACTCTGTGGGGTGGCTGCATTATGCTCTATGGGGTGGCTGCATTATACTATATGTGGGCTGCATATACTGTACAGAGGACTATGGGGAATACATTATACTATATGAAGAACTATGGGGTGCATTATGCTATGGGAAGTGAATTGTACTACATGGATGTCTATGGCAGTGCATTATACAATATGGAGCACTATGAGGAGTGTATTATACTATATGGAGGACTGAGTAGTGTATTATACTATATGGAGGACTGAGTGTATTGTAATATATGGAGGGCTGTAAGGACTGAGTAGTGTATTGTACTATATGGAGGACTGAGTGTATTGTAATATATGGAGGGCTATGAGGAGTGTATTATACTATATGGAGGACTGAGTAGTGTAATATACTATATGGATGACTGAGTGTATTGTAATATATGGAGGGCTATGAAGAGTGTATTATGCTATATGGAGGACTGAGGAGTGTATTATGCTATATGGAGGCCTGAGGAGTGTATTGTAATATATGGAGGGCCATGAGGAGTGTATTATACTATATTGAGGACTATGGGAATTGTATAATACTATATGAAGGACTGAGGAGTGTATTTCAATGTATGGAGGACTATAGGGAGTGTATTTTACTATATGAGGGACTATAGGGAGTGTATTATACTATATGGAGGACCATAGGGAGTGTATTATACTATATAGAGGACTATGGGGAGTGTATTATACTATATGGAGGACTATGGGGCACATTATAATATATGGAGGACTATGGGGTGTATTATACTAAACAAGCAAAATGCTGCATATTCATCGAGTGATTGGATTGTTTATGCGGGAATCGAAATCATTGTTCTCAGTAGCACATCGCCAGGTGTAAACTGTAGATGTGCTGCTGATACTGTGTGTGGGGACAGATTGATCTAATAGTGATTGTTCTGTTCCCATCATTCTTTCTCAGTTGGTGTAAAGAGGCCAGGAAACAAGCGTCGAACGACTTCAGTATTGTCGATCACACTCGTTTAGCGGCCTGAACTCAGCGCATGTAAATACAACAGAAATGCTTCTATGTGATGTGCAATATGTTAGCATTTGGGGCCTCATTTAAAACATTTGCCTAGGGCCAGTCCGAATCTGTACACACCTTTTCTGAAATGCCACAAATAGGGTTGAGCGAAACGGGTTGGCCATTTTCAGAAGTCGCCGACCTTTGGCAAAGTCGGGCTTCATGAAACCCGACCCGATCCCTGTGTGGGGTCGGCCATGAGGTCGGCGATCTTCGCGCAAAAGTCGCGTTTCATTCCGATACCGCAAGTATGGGATATAGGCCGATATTTGCAGTATCGGAATCCATATTTATGTGTTAAATAAAGAATAAAAATAAAAAATAGGGATATACTCACCCTCAGACGCGCCCTGGTACTAACGGCTTCCATTCCTAAGAATGAGCGCGTGAAGGACCTTCGATGACATCACGGCTTGTGATTGGTCACGTGAGCGGTCACATGAGTGGTCACGCGACCAATCACAAGCGGCGACGTCATCGAAGATCCTTCACGCGCTCATTCTTAGGAATGGAAGGCTGCCGGTTAGTACCAGGGCGCGTCCGAGGGTGAGTATATCCCTATTTTTTATTTTTATTCTTTATTTTACACATAAATATGGATCCCAGGGCCTGAAGGAGAGTTTTCTCTCCTTCAGACCCTGGGAACCATTAGTATCCCATTGCACTGCATTGGGTTTCGTGTTTCGGCCGACCCCGACCCCGACTTTTTAATAGGATCGGCCGATTTCACTCGACCCGACTTTTGAGAAAGTCGGGTTTCGTGAAACCCGACCCGACCCTAAAAAAACAAGTCGCTCAACCCTAGCCACAAAGGCTGCAACACCATTAAACAAAAGGCACCACTAACCAAACATCATGGTGGGGTGCCCATACTTATGCACCTGTCAAATTTTGTTTGAATGCAGATTGCACATTTTCTGTTAGTACAATAAACCTCATTTCAAGGCAGAAACATTACTATGTCCAACAGTTATTAGATATATGAAACTGAAATAGCTGTTGAAAAAAAAAACAATTTTTATAAAACATTAAGCTTAAGATTAATAAGGGTGCCCAAACTTTTTCAGATAACTGTACTTTCTCCATACTATTAAATGGAAAGATGGCTGCATTTTCATCTCCAGTGAAGTATATGCAGCTGGGTAAAATTGATGGACCATCCTGCACCCGATAAATGAGGATCCAAGAAGTGGCAATTATGTCAGTTTTCATGATATATACAGATACCATGACATGTGGCCTACCTGTATATAGTATAACAAGCATTTTTAATATAAAGAGGGCTGGGGACTCACTCGGGATTCATATATTCTCCTTTGGGCCAGCCTGAGCCTGCTGTGTGCTTTATACCATTAATTACTGGTGGAGAGCATTTCTCATTATTTGCTTATAACTGCACAGGCAATTGATTGACACTACAGAAATGCAGTAGAAAGTGTCTTCTGGTAGTTGAGCATACCTGAATAGGATTACAATTCACTCCTATCAATTTGAGGATGTCAAGAGCTAGAAACACAGGCATTCTCTCACTTAAGTAATATTCTGCACTAACCTACTGCTGAATAAATACAAAATGGCAGATGGCCAAAAGACATACCATCTGTTACAATGAGTTCATGCAACTCCCAGGGGTGGGTATTTAACATATATATCCAGAGAACCAGAGTCATTAAAATGCATGAGAAAGTGTTATTTACATTCAGGTTCATGGTTCACAATCCCTCCAGGTGAAGAACTTGTTGAAATTGTACTTGATGTTCTGTTTTACAATTTTTTGAGCTTCTGGGCAGTTCTTGTGGTCCATGTGTGAATGCATTCTACATAGAAGAACCTGCAGGTACTCTTCGTTACTTATTCTACTCCCAAAAGCTAATTAAAAAGACAAAGGAGTGCATTGCCTAACGGACGTGTTCTGTTAAGAGGATCGTTACTTTTTCTCAAACAACGGAAATGATCTAGAGATTTTAACTATTATCAGTAGGGAGCATTGTCATTGTGGTGGACAAATTGATTCACACATAATGATGAACGAGCACTAAAATGCTCGGATGCTCATTACTCGTACCAAGCAATTCCTAATACTCGATGCTCGTTTTGTGTAACAAGTATAGTGGGAGTCAATGGGAAATCCAAGCATATTTTTAGCAGACCCTACAAGGAGGTCTGGGAGGCAATGAAAATGTTGAAATGGATGGAAAAATTGCTGAATGCAAGGAGTATAGCATGTGGAAGACCTCTAGAAGCATCTCTGACTCTCAGATCACTGCTGAGAACAATGGTGTTACATTTTTACTCCACTTTAAGGACTGACAATCAAACATTCTAAATCGATGAGATTTTATAGTTTACAGCAAAAAAAAGTCAAGAAAAATTATTTTCTGTATAATGAGTTGTACAGAAGGCAAAATGTTAAAAGGATTTAATAAAAAATAAAAAATTAAGTAGACCAAAATTGAAGTTTCTACTCAAAAATAGGAAATTTCAGTTTAATTTATGAAAGAAGCAAGAACTGCCAAAAATTAGATAGGGATTTAGATACACCTTGTATTAGACATAAAGGAGGGCCTCATACACATTCTGTTCAAATTGTCATGTAGTAGTACTCCTAGACTCATAAAGGCTATGCAATAAGAATTAAACTGTAAATTACAAGCAGGGTCTTCTATATACCCTTGAAGGTAAGAACTGGAGGGCCTCATTCAAATATTGTGCACAAAGTGTAGCTGATCTCCACACAAAATGTAATAAAATAGTATCAACTGCATATTTATAGTGCTTTGGCACAATGCACTATATTGTTATTCCACCGTAGTCAACTTCTTCTTCTTCTTCTTATTCAGTCCGCAATTAATGCGGCCCGAACCGCTGCACGCACAGACTCCAGTGAGGTGTCATTTCGAAGCCAGCGTTCCTGGGAGGTGTGCTAAGTATTTTTCGTGTCGATCGGATTTGTAGTTTTGGCGCAATTTGCGTTTGAAAATTTTGTCTCAATGCATTTCAATGGGGAAATTTTGCCATAAGCTTATAATGGTAGTTATTTTGAAATTGCCTCAGAAATCAGCCCAACTGCCACCTGGCTGATTAGCTCATTGATTTGCGAAGTCAGACCCAGTTACTATGCCAACGCCTACGAACTCTACATGACCCCACTAGGACACAGGTTTGGCAGATAATATCAGCTCTTAAAGTGACCCGCCCACTAAATCGGACCCTGAGGTGCCAGCCCACCAAATCGGCGGCCGAGGGGCCCCGACCTCCAAATCGGCGGCCGAGGGGCCCCGACCACCAAATCGGCCCCCCATCGGCCCCGACCACCAAATCAGCTCCCCATCGGCCCCGACCACCAAATCGGCCCCCGAGCGGCCCTGACCACCAAATCGGCCCCCGAGCGGCCCCGACCACCAAATCGGTCCCCGAGCGGCCCTGACCACCAAATCGGCCCCCGAGCGGCCCCGACCACCAAATCGGCCCCCGAGCGGCCCCGACCACCAAATCGGCCCCCGAGCGGCCCCGACCACCAAATCGGCCCCCCATCGGCCCCGACCACCAAATCGGCTCCCCATCGGCCCCGACCACCAAATCGGCCCCCGAGCGGCCCCGACCACCAAATCGGCCCCCGAGCGGCCCCGACCACCAAATCGGCCCCCGAGCGGCCCCCACCACCAAATCGGCCCCCGAGCGGCCCCAACCACCAAATCAGCCCCCGAGCGGCCCCTCCCACCAAATCGGCCCCGCCCACCAAATCGGCCCCCGAGCGGCCCCGCCCACCAACCCGGCACCTGAGGGGCACCCAAGTGTGAAAGTCTTGCAGGGGCAGCCCGGGCACCATTCCAAAGCACTATCTGTAGTTCCTTCAGAAAATACCCATCTAGTTATTATTAAAATCCCTGGTGTCTATATAGATATGAGTCTAGTGGGTATCCTATTCAGTGATTGACAATCTTCACTGTATGTGCACGCAAAAATAGCTGTCAATCACCGAGTAGGACCGCCCACTGGATTCATGTGGATTCAAACTCCAAGGATCAAGAATTTGTTGAAATTTCTTGGAATAAATTATTCCCTCTCCCCTTGAAATGTTCCCCATGCCTTTGGCTGCAGCACAATCCCAAGACACGATTGATCCAGCCCCCCATGATGAATGATTGGTGATATGATCTTTTTCTGAAATTCTGTGCCCTTTTTTCTCCACACATACCTTTGATCATTGTGGCCAAAGAGTTCTATTATAATCTCATCAGTCCACAGGACTTGTTTCCTAAATGCATCAGGCTTATTTAGATGTTCTTTTGCATACTTCGGACACTGAATTTATGGTGAGGAATCTGGAGAGGTTTTCATCTGATGACTCTTCTATGAAGGCCATATTTGTGCAGGAGTCTCTGAGCAGTAGAACAATGCAACATAACTCCAGAGTCTCCTATATCTTTTTGAAGATCTTTTGCAGCCAATCAGGGGTTTTGATTTGCCTCTCTTGCAATTCTTTCAGACCATATCCTGACCTCCACTGTTCCTGTAAGCTGCCATTTTTTAATGAAATTTCGAACTGAGGAAAGGGCAACTTGAAAATGCTTTACTGTCTTCTTATAGCCTTCTCCTGCTTTGTGGGTCTCCACCATTTCAATTTTTCGGAGAAGAACCCATGGCTGTTGTTTTTGGCACAAGGTTAGAGGAGGATAGGTTTTTATAAAGCTGGGAAATTTGCATCACTTGGACTTTCCTAACGATGATAGTGAAGAAGCCATAAACCTAACAGGCTAATTAAGGTCTGAAAGCTTGGTCAAAGTTATCTGAGCACACGAATCTCAAAAGGGTGACCAAACTTTTGCCTCAGCCCATTTTCCTGTTTAGGATTTTTAAGATGTAAAAAATTACAATATATATTTTGTTGCCTAAATACAAAGTAAATGTGTCTTCTTTAACTTTAAGCTTGTTAGAGATCATTTCACCTTCAATTTGCTTAACTGTTCACAATAACAGTAATTTTGACCAGGGGTGCTCATACTTTTACATGCCACTGTACACAGCAATACTAAAGTACTGCTGTTTATAAAGAAAATCACGGTGTCTATGGACATCAGCCACAGGCAAAAAACGATGAGACCCATGGTGGCGCTCATGAAATATCGCTGTCAGAGATTGATAGCGGCATTTAATCGGTTAATAGGCAGAGTCGGAGCTCCGCTCCACTGGCGCGTGTTAGAGGCAGATGAGGACTGAAAAACACAGCCATCATCTGATGGGAAAGATGCAGGTTTGGCTTGCGAATCCACCTCAAAGTCTGGGAACTGGCGTATGACATACGAGTTCTTCATAGGTCAGTAAGCGGTTAAGAGTTTGTCCCATGTTCTGTCTTTAGGGGTGCACCACTTCCCAGTCTCTCAGCTTCCAGCTTACTATGAGCCATGAACTTGATTTACAGTCTGAACATGGTTGCATCACTGTTTTGTTTTCTGACGCTGCAAGTAGAGACAGCCTTGTTCCTGCAGCTTCGTGGAGCACATCGGAGGACACTGCAGCTGACCAGCAACAATCAGCTTCATAGAGGTCTAAGGGTATGTTCACACGTTCAGGATTTCCATCCTTTTTTTTTCAGGACAGTTTTTTTAAAAAACTGCAGCTCTTGGCAGAAAACGCAGGTCCTTTTTTTGGTCCTTTTTTGGTCCTTTTTTGATGCGTTTTTTGATGCGTTTTTTGATGCGTTTTTTTATCCTTTTTTTATGCAGTTTTCTATGCAGAGACTGTGTGTTTCCTAGGAAGCTTTTTAGGGCTAAAATGGCTGAAAATACCCTAACCCTACCCCTAACCCTACCCCTAACCCTAACCCTACCCCTAACCCTACCCCTAACCCTACCCCTAACCCTACCCCTAACCCTAACCCTACCCCTAACCCTACCCCTACCCCTATTCTAACCTTAGTGAAAAAAAAAAAAAAAATTCTTAATTTTTTTATTGTCCCTACCAATAGGGGTGACAAAGTGGGGGGGGGGGTGTCATTTACTATTTTTTTATTTTGATCACTGAGATAGGTTATATCTCAGTGATCAAAATGCACTTTGGAGCGAATCTGCCGGCCGGCAGATTCGGCGGGCGCACTGCGCATGCGCCCGCCATTTTGCAAGATGGCGGCGCCCAGGGAGAAGACGGCCGGACGGACACCGGGACGCCGGGTAAGTATAAGGGGGGGAGATTAGGGCACGGGGGGGGGCATCGGAGCACTGGGGGGGGGCATCGGAGCACGGGGGGGCCATCGGAGCACGGGGGGGCGGGATCGGAGCACGGGGGGGCAGCCACACTCCGCCCACGCACTTCCGCCCGCTCCCCCGCACTTCCTGCTGCAGCGGTTCTGCACATCAAATCGCAGTAAAACCCGCAGATATATTTTTGATCTGCGGGTTTTACTGCGATTTTGACCTCACAATGGAGGTCTATGGGTGCAGAACCGCTGCGGTTCAGGAAAAAGAAGTGACATGCTCCTTCTTTTTTGCCGCAGCTATTCTGCGCGGCTTTTTAAACGAAATTACGGATCATGTGCACAGCAGTGACTGTTTTCCATAGGGTTACATTGTTATGTACCCTGCATGGAAAACAGCTGCGGAACCGCAGCGGCAAAACCGCTGCGGTTCCGCAGTAAAAAACGCACTGTGTGAACATGGCCTTACAGGCTTTATAACAAACAGCCTGCAGCACTGCGCTCCTTGTCTAGGAAAATGGCCCCAGTTGATACTGACAGACTCATGGAAACAAGCATTAACCTTTGTCAGGCTGCATAATTTTTCAACGTTAACAGGCTGCAATTGTACCTTCATATATATTTTATTGAAATTTGGCCAATATATTCTGGACCAAAACTGCAGAGATGTCACGAAATTTCAGCCCTCTACGGCTTTTCGAAAAAAATAGTTATTGCAATTTTAAAACGGAATAGTTACAATTGTACCTACTCACCCGGACGAAGGTTAAACGGTCAAATTTAAAATCCCTCCATTCTTGAGAATGGAGAAGATTTTTTAATAAGAGTTAAATTCCCAAGTTGCTGTTTTTGCAAACACTTTGAAATTTAATCCAGGTATGAAGAAGAGACAGCCTTTCTACAATGCTGTTGGGAATTGTGTTTGAAGAGCGTTAATCGTATATCACAATCTATATAAACACAGAGTATAATAAATATAAGGTACTGCTCTAAAGCGAGGTATTGAAAAATGCTGCTAAGTAAGAATACTTTCAAAAATAGAAGTGTTAATAGTTTATTTTTATCAGTTAACAAAATGCAAAGGGAATGGACATAAAAGAAATCTAAATCAAATTAATATCTGGAGAAGCCACTGACATCGTGCCTCCAAAACATTCTAATTGTTACTAGTTCCACTTACATAAAGTAAGGGGTTACAGACAGGTGTATGAGCAACGAATACACCAAACCAGATATAATGATCATCATTTTTATAAGTACATTGAAACACAGACATTGACTGACACAGAAATAGCCATGTAAGAGGTGTAAAACTTGGTGAGGAACAGCCAAACTCTGCTCCAAAGGTGAGGTTGTGGAAGACACAGCACAGTATATGGACATATATCTGCATTGTTCTTAATCCCTATAGCAATGGAATATTTCTTATTCTTTTGCATTATTTTCATAAAGGGTTGTCTGGGACTTACATATCAGTCACCTATGTATAGAATAAGTCATCAACATGAGATTGGGGGGGTTTACAACAAAGGAAATTAGAGATAAAATGCAGTACTCAGCAGCCAGAAAACAATATACAGAGCTGTGGTGTTAGATCTATGCATAGTTAAAAAAAAGGTTAGGAAGAAAACATGTCATCAAGTTCAACCAAGGGATGAAAAAGGACCAAAGGAGGGGGCACAAGCACAACCACAGATCATGATCCAGACCGCCCCTGAAGAGCTAAAGTTTCAGTTCCAATCCGAATTCTCGATCCTTTGGACCAAACATTCAGAAAAGATCCTTATATATTTACATATGCATGCACTGCTTTGTTCATTGCTAACATGCGGCTGCTGAAGCATGTAACAGCTGCTTGGTGGAGGTGATGGATGTCTTATATTGATGACCTGTATTATGTAGTGGTCATCAGTATGTAAGCTCCGGACAACCGCTTTTAGTTTGATGGCCATAAAAAGTGGCTGATATGGTTTGTGCTCTAATGATATGTTGATCAGTTGTAAGGATGGAAATATGAAAAATCCCTAAAGTCTAGACCCCTTATATGATGCGTGAAGGCAGTGATGTGAAAATTAGATTGTCTTTGTTGGCATGTTTGTAAGTGATAACCGGACAATTCTATAATAGGTGATGTGCAATTTTTTCTTGTCTGTAGGCTTCGTTACGTAAGCTGTTGCTCTAGTAGATGAAAGTTATATAAGTACTAGATGGTGGCCCGATTCTAACGCATCAGGTATTCTAGAATATGTATGTATGTATGTATGTATATAGCAGCCACATAGTATATAGCACAGGCCACGTAGTATATAGCAAATATTACGTGGCCTGTGCTATATACTATGTGGCTGCTATATACATACATATTGTAAAATACCCAATGCGTTAATACAGGCCACGCAGTATATAACAGTGGCCACGCAGTATATAACACAGCCCAAACAGTATATAACACAGGCCACGCGGTATATAGCAGCCACACAGTATATAACACAGGTCACGTAGTATATAACACAGGCCACGCAGTATATCACACAGCCCACATAGTATATAACACAGCACACGTACTATATAAAACAGCCCACGCAGTATATAGCAGCCACGCAGTATATAACACAGGCCACGCAGTATATAACACAGGCCACGCAGTATATCACACAGCCCACGGAGTATATAACACAGCCCACGTACTATATAACACAGCCCATGCAGTATATAGCAGCTACGCAGTATATAACACAGGCCACGTAGTATATAACACAGCGCACGCAGTATATCACACAGCCCACAGAGTATATAACACAGCCCACAGAGTATATAACACAGCCCACAGAGTATATAACACAGCCCACATAGTATATAACACAGCCCACGCAGTATATAGTAGCCACGCAGTATATAACACAGGTGACGTAGTATATAACACAGCCCACGCTGTATATAACACAGCCCACATAGTATATAGCACAGCCCACACAGTATATAACACAGCCCACATACTATATAACACAGCCCATGTACTATATAACACAACCCACGTAGTATATACAGTGGGGCAAAAAAGTATTTAGTCAGTCAGCAATAGTGCAAGTTCCACCACTTAAAAAGATGAGAGGCGTCTGTAATTTACATCATAGGTAGACCTCAACTATGGGAGACAAACTGAGAAAAAAAAATCCAGAAAATCATATTGTCTGTTTTTTTAACATTTTATTTGCATATTATGGTGGAAAATAAGTATTTGGTCAGAAACAAAATTTCATCTCAATACTTTGTAATATATCCTTTGTTGGCAATGACAGAGGTCATACGTTTTCTGTAAGTCTTCACAAGGTTGCCACACACTGTTGTTGGTATGTTGGCCCATTCCTCCATGCAGATCTCCTCTAGAGCAGTGATGTTTTTGGCTTTTCGCTTGGCAACACGGACTTTCAACTCCCTCCAAAGGTTTTCTATAGGGTTGAGATCTGGAGACTGGCTAGGCCACTCCAGGACCTTGAAATGCTTCTTACGAAGCCACTCCTTTGTTGCCCTGGCAGTGTGCTTTGGATCATTGTCATGTTGAAAGACCCATCCACGTTTTATCTTCAATGCCCTTGCTGATGGAAGGAGGTTTGCACTCAAAATCTCACGATACATGGGCCCATTCATTCTTTCATGTACCCGGATCAGTTGTCTTGGCCCCTTTGCAGAGAAACAGCCCCAAAGCATGATGTTTCCACCACCATGCTTTACAGTAGGTATGGTGTTTGATGGATGCAACTCAGTATTCTTTTTCCTCCAAACACGACAAGTTGTGTTTCTACCAAACAGTTCCAGTTTGGTTTCATCAGACCATAGGACATTCTCCCCAAACTCCTCTGGATCATCCAAATGCTCTCTAGCAAACTTCAGACGGGCCCGGACATGTACTGGCTTAAGCAGTGGGACACGTCTGGCACTGCAGGATCTGAGTCCATGGTGGCGTAGTGTGTTACTTATGGTAGGCCTTGTTACATTGGTCCCAGCTCCCTGCAGTTCATTCACTAGGTACCCCCGCGTGGTTCTGGGATTTTTGCTCACCGTTCTTGTGATCATTCTGACCCCACGGGGTGGGATTTTGCGTGGAGCCCCAGATCGAGGGAGATTATCAGTGGTCTTGTATGTCTTCCATTTTCTAATTATTACTCCCACTGTTGATTTTTTCACTCCAAGCTGGTTGGCTATTGCAGATTCAGTCTTCCCGGCCTGGTGCAGGGCTACAATTTTGTTTCTGGTGTCCTTTGACAGCTATTTGGTCTTCACCATAGTGGAGTTTGGAGTCAGACTGTTTGAGGGTGTGCACAGGTGTCTTTTTATACTAATAACAAGTTTAAACAGGTGCCATTACTACAGGTAATGAGTGGAGGAAAGAGGAGACTCTTAAAGAAGAAGCTACAGGTCTGTGAGAGCCTGAAATCTTGATTGTTTGTTTCTGACCAAATACTTATTTTCCACCATAATATGCAAATAAAATGTTAAAAAAACAGAAAATGTGATTTTCTGGATTTTTTTTCTCAGTTTGTCTCCCATAGTTGAGGTCTACCAATGATGTAAATTACATACGCCTCATCTTTTTAAGTGGTGGAACTTGCACTATTGCTGACTGACTAAATACTTTTTTGCCCCACTGTAACACTGGCGACGTAGTATATAACACAGCCCACACTGTATATAACACAGCCCACATACTATATAACACAGCCCATGTACTATATAACACAACCCACGCAGTATATAACACTGCCCACGCAGTATATAACACAGCCCACGCAGTATATAACACAGCCCATGTACTATATAACACAGCCCACTGTTGTGAATTCTGTGGCAGAGCTCCCTCCTGTGGTCACAAGTGGTACTTCGGCTGGTTCTCTCTGTGAGCTTCCGTTGGTGGAGGAAAGTGGTACTGCGGCTTCTGAGTTTCCTTCCTCAGGTGATGTGGTGAAGTCGTTAGGTGCTGCTCTATTTAACTCCACCCAGTGCTTTGATCCTGGCCTCCAGTCAATGTTCTAGTATTGGACCTGTTTCCTCCTGGATCGTTCCTGTGGCCTGCTGCTCCGCATAGCTAAGTTCCTCTTTGCTATTTGTTTGCCGTTTTTTTCTGTCCAGCTTGTCAATTTGTTTTTTTCTGCTTGCTGGAAGCTCTGGGACGCAGAGGGTGTACCTCCGTGCCGTTAGTTCGGTACGGAGGGTCTTTTTGCCCCCTTTGCGTGGTTTTTGTAGGGTTTTGTGTTGACCGCAAAGTTACCTTTCCTATCCTCGCTCTGTTCAGAAAGTTGGGCCTCACTTTGTTAAATCTATTTCATCTCTACGTTTGTCTTTTCATCTTAACTCACAGTCATTATATGTGGGGGCTGCCTTTTCCTTTGGGGTATTTCTCTGAGGCAAGGTAGGCTTATTTTCTATCTTCAGGCTAGCTAGCTTCTCAGGCCGTGCCGAGTTGCATAGGGAGCGTTAGGCGCAATCCACGGCTGCCTTTAGTGTGGTTGGAGAGGATTAGGGATTGCGGTCAACAGAGTTCCCACGTCTCAGAGCTCGTTCTTGTTTTTTGGGTTATTGCCAGGTCACTGTATGTGCTCTGACCTCTATGTCCATTGTGGTACTGAATTATCTTTCATAACAGTACTGGAGGCCAAAAGTACTAATGATTCCCAATAGAGGGAAAAAAGAAGTTCTGAGACCATTTTTTTTTCTTTGCACTGTGTTTTGCCTTTTTTTTTCCCCTAGACATTTGGGTGGTTCAGGACACAGGTGTGGTGATGGACATTAAAGGTCTGTCTTCATGTGTGGATCAGCTCACGGCAAGAGTACAAAGTATTCAAGACTTTGTGGTTCAGAATTCTATGTTAGAACCGAGAATTCCTATTCCTGATTTGTTTTTTGGAGATAGAACTAAATTTCTGAGTTTCAAAAATAATTGTAGACTATTTCTGGCTTTGAAACCTCGCTCCTCTGGTGACCCAGTTCAACAAGTTAGGATCGTTATTTCTTTTTTGCGTGGCGACCCTCAGGACTGGGCATTTTCTCTTGCGTCAGGAGATCCTGCATTAAGTAATATTGATGCATTTTTCCTGGCGCTCGGATTGCTGTACGATGAGCCTAATTCTGTGGATCAGGCAGAGAAGAATTTGCTGGCTCTGTGTCAGGGTCAGGATGAAATAGAGGTATATTGTCAGAAATTTAGAAAGTGGTCCGTACTCACTCAGTGGAATGAAGGTGCGCTCGCAGCTATTTTCAGAAAAGGTCTCTCTGAAGCCCTTAAGGATGTCATTGTGGGATTTCCTATGCCTGCTGGTCTGAATGAGTCTATGTCTTTGGCCATTCAGATCGGTCGACGCTTGCGCGAGCGTAAATCTGTGCACCATTTGGCGGTATTACCTGAGCTTAAACCTGAGCCTATGCAGTGCGATAGGACTTTGACCAGAGTTGAACGGCAAGAACACAGACGTCTGAATGGGCTGTATTTCTACTGTGGTGATTCCACTCATGCTATCTCTGATTGTCCTAAGCGCACTAAGCGGTTCGCTAGGTCTGCCACCATTGGTACGGTACAGTCAAAATTTCTTCTGTCTGTTACCTTGATCTGCTCTTTGTCATCGTATTCTGTCATGGCATTTGTGGACTCAGGCGCTACTCTGAATTTGATGGACTTGGAGTATGCTAGGCGTTGTGGGTTTTTCTTGGAGCCCTTGCAGTGTCCTATTCCATTGAGAGGAATTGATGCTACGCCTTTGGCCAAGAATAAGCCTCAGTACTGGACCCAGCTGACCATGTGCATGGCTCCTGCACATCAGGAGGTTATTCGCTTTCTGGTGTTGCATAATCTGCATGATGTGGTCGTGTTGGGGTTGCCATGGCTACAAGTCCATAATCCAGTATTAGATTGGAAATCCATGTCTGTGTCCAGCTGGGGTTGTCAGGGGGTACATGGTGATGTCCCATTTCTGACTATTTCGTCATCCACCGCTTCTGAGGTTCCTGAGTTCTTGTCTGATTACCGGGATTTATTTGATGAGCCCAAGTCCGATACCCTACCTCCGCATAGGGATTGTGATTGTGCTATCGATTTGATTCCTGGTAGTAAATTCCCAAAAGGTCGACTGTTTAATTTATCTGTGCCTGAGCACGCCGCTATGCGGAGTTATATGAAGGAGTCTTTGGAGAAGGGGCATAGTCGCCCGTCATCGTCGCCATTAGGAGCAGGGTTCTTTTTTGTAGCCAAGAAGGATGGTTCACTGAGACCTTGTATTGATTACCGCCTTCTAAATAAGATCACGGTTAAATTTCAGTACCCCTTGCCATTGTTATCTGATTTGTTTGCTCGGATTAAAGGGGCTAGTTGGTTCACCAAGATAGATCTTCGTGGTGCGTATAATCTTGTGCGTATTAAGCGAGGCGATGAGTGGAAAACTGCATTTAATACGCCCGAGGGCCATTTTGAGTGTCTAGTAATGCCATTCGGACTTGCCAATGCTCCATCAGTGTTTCAGTCCTTTATGCATGACATCTTCCGAGAGTACCTGGATAAATTCCTGATTGTGTACTTAGATGACATTTTGATCTTCTCGGATGATTGGGAGTCTCATGTGAAGCAGGTCAGAACGGTGTTTCAGGTCCTGCGTGCTAATTCTTTGTTTGTGAAGGGATCAAAGTGTCTCTGGTGTTCAGAAGGTTTCATTTTTGGGGTTCATCTTTTCCCCTTCTACTATCGAGATGGACCCTGTTAAGGTACAAGCCATCTATAATTGGACTCAGCCGACATCTCTGAAAAGTCTGCAAAAGTTCCTGGGCTTTGCTAATTTTTATCGTCGCTTCATCTGCAATTTTTCTAGTATTGCTAAACCATTGACCGATTTGACCAAGAAAGGTGCTGATTTGGTCAATTGGTCTTCTGCTGCTGTGGAAGCTTTTCAAGAGTTGAAGCGTCGTTTTTCTTCTGCCCCTGTGTTGTGTCAACCAGATGTTTCGCTTCCGTTCCAGGTCGAGGTTGATGCTTCTGAGATTGGAGCAGGGGCTGTTTTGTCGCAGAGAAGTTCTGATTGCTCGGTGATGAAACCATGCGCCTTCTTTTCCAGGAAGTTTTCGCCTGCTGAGCGAAATTATGATGTGGGCAATCGAGAGTTGCTGGCCATGAAGTGGGCATTCGAGGAGTGGCGTCATTGGCTTGAAGGAGCTAAGCATCGCGTGGTGGTCTTGACTGATCATAAGAACTTGACTTATCTCGAGTCCGCCAAGCGGTTGAATCCTAGACAAGCTCGTCGGTCGTTGTTTTTTGCCCGTTTTGACTTTGTGATTTCATACCTTCCGGGCTCTGAAAATGTGAAGGCGGATGCTCTGTCTAGGAGTTTTGTGCCCGACTCTCTGGGTGTATCTGAGCCGGCGGGTATCCTCAAAGAGGGAGTAATTGTGTCTGCCATCTCCCCTGATTTGCGGCGGGTGCTGCAAAAATTTCAGGCTAATAAATCTGATCGTTGCCCAGCGGAGAAACTGTTTGTCCCTGATAGGTGGACGAATAAAGTTATCTCTGAGGTTCATTGTTCGGTGTTGGCTGGTCATCCTGGAATCTTTGGTACCAGAGAGTTAGTGGCTAGATCCTTTTGGTGGCCATCTCTGTCGTGGGATGTGCGTACTTTTGTGCAGTCCTGTGGGATTTGTGCTCGGGCTAAGCCTTGCTGTTCTCGTGCCAGTGGGTTGCTTTTGCCCTTGCCGGTCCCGAAGAGGCCTTGGACACATATCTCTATGGATTTTATTTCAGATCTTCCCGTCTCTCAAAAGATGTCAGTCATTTGGGTGGTCTGTGATCGCTTCTCTAAGATGGTCCATTTGGTACCCTTGTCTAAATTGCCTTCCTCCTCTGATTTGGTGCCATTGTTTTTCCAGCATGTGGTTCGTTTACATGGCATTCCAGAGAATATCGTTTCTGACAGAGGTTCCCAGTTTGTTTCGAGGTTTTGGCGAGCCTTTTGTGCTAGGATGGGCATTGACTTGTCTTTTTCCTCGGCTTTCCATCCTCAGACTAATGGCCAGACCGAACGAACCAATCAGACCTTGGAAACATATCTGAGATGCTTTGTTTCTGCTGATCAGGATGACTGGGTGTCCTTTTTGCCTTTGGCTGAGTTCGCCCTTAATAATCGGGCCAGCTCGGCTACCTTGGTTTCACCGTTTTTCTGCAACTCTGGGTTCCATCCTCGTTTCTCTTCAGGGCAGGTTGAGTCTTCGGACTGTCCTGGTGTGGATACTGTGGTGGACAGGTTGCAGCAGATTTGGACTCATGTAGTGGACAATTTGACTTTGTCCCAGGAGAAGGCTCAATGTTTCGCTAATCGCAGACGCTGTGTGGGTCCCCGACTTCGGGTTGGGGACTTGGTTTGGTTATCTTCTCGTCATATTCCTATGAAGGTTTCCTCTCCTAAGTTTAAACCTCGTTTTATTGGTCCGTATAGGATTTCTGAGGTTCTTAATCCTGTGTCTTTTCGTCTGACCCTTCCAGATTCTTTTTCCATACATAACGTATTCCATAGGTCATTGTTGCGGAGATACGTGGCACCTATGGTTCCATCTGTTGATCCTCCTGCCCCGGTTTTGGTGGAGGGGGAGTTGGAGTATATTGTGGAGAAGATTTTGGATTCTCGTGTTTCAAGGCGGAAACTCCAGTATCTGGTTAAGTGGAAGGGTTATGCTCAGGAAGATAATTCCTGGGTCTTTGCCTCTGATGTCCATGCTCCCGATCTTGTTCGTGCCTTTCATGTGGCTCATCCTGGTCGTCCTGGGAGCTCTGGTGAGGGTTCGGTGACCCCTCCTCAAGGGGGGGTACTGTTGTGAATTCTGTGGCAGAGCTCCCTCCTGTGGTCACAAGTGGTACTTCGGCTGGTTCTCTCTGTGAGCTTCCGTTGGTGGAGGAAAGTGGTACTGCGGCTTCTGAGTTTCCTTCCTCAGGTGATGTGGTGAAGTCGTTAGGTGCTGCTCTATTTAACTCCACCTAGTGCTTTGATCCTGGCCTCCAGTCAATGTTCTAGTATTGGACCTGTTTCCTCCTGGATCGTTCCTGTGGCCTGCTGCTCTGCATAGCTAAGTTCCTCTTTGCTATTTGTTTGCTGTTTTTTTCTGTCCAGCTTGTCAATTTGTTTTTTTCTGCTTGCTGGAAGCTCTGGGACGCAGAGGGTGTACCTCCGTGCCGTTAGTTCGGTACGGAGGGTCTTTTTGCCCCCTTTGCGTGGTTTTTGTAGGGTTTTGTGTTGACCGCAAAGTTACCTTTCCTATCCTCGCTCTGTTCAGAAAGTTGGGCCTCACTTTGCTAAATCTATTTCATCTCTACGTTTGTCTTTTCATCTTAACTCATAGTCATTATATGTGGGGGCTGCCTTTTCCTTTGGGGTATTTCTCTGAGGCAAGGTAGGCTTATTTTCTATCTTCAGGCTAGCTAGTTTCTCAGGCCGTGCCGAGTTGCATAGGGAGCGTTAGGCGCAATCCACGGCTGCCTTTAGTGTGGTTGGAGAGGATTAGGGATTTCGGTCAACAGAGTTCCCACGTCTCAGAGCTCGTTCTTGTTTTTTGGGTTATTGCCAGGTCACTGTATGTGCTCTGACCTCTATGTCCATTGTGGTACTGAATTATCTTTCATAACAGCCCACGCAGTATATAACACAGACGACATAGTATATAACACAGGCCACGCAGTATATAACAGGGCACGTAGTATATAGCATAGCCCACGCAGTATATCACACAGCCCACAGAGTATATAACAATGCCCATGTAGTATATAGCAGCCAGGTGGTGTATAACACAGCCCACGCAGTATATAACACAGGGCACGTAGTATATAGCACAGCCAACGCAGTATATCACACAGCCCACGGAGTATATAACAGTGCCCATGTAGTATATAGCAGCCATGTATTATATAACGCAGCCCATGCAGTGTGGGCACCATATTCCTGTTAAAAAAAAAATTAAAATAACAAATAGTTATATAATCACCCCCTGAGATCCAACAAAGCTGTGCCGAGAAGCGCGACTGCCGCCATCTTCCGTTCCCTGGATGCATTATGAAATTACCTAGATGACTTGGCAGTCTTGCAAGACCGCTAAGTCTTCTGGGTAATTTTGCAATGCATCTCTGGGAACGACAGATGGCGGCCGGCACATGTGCATCGTCGGACTACGGAAGGTGAGAATAGCAGTTTTTTTGTTTTTTTTATTATTTTTAACATTACATCTGTTTACTATTGAAGCTGCATAGGCAGCCTCAATAGTAAAAAGTCCCACGGCAATGTCGCTGATTGGCCGCGCCGTATGGGCGCTACCAATCAGCGAAGCGGGATTTAAATCCTGAGGCAATGTTGCTGATTGGTCGCGCCGGCTGGGCACTACCATTCAGCGAAGCGGGATTTAAATCCCGCGCCAATGTCGCTGATTGGTCACGTGTGCCGGCTGGGCGCTACCAATCAGCGAAGCGGGATTTAAATCCCGCGCCAATGTCGCTGATTGGTCACGTGTGCCGGCTGGGCGCTACCAATCAGCGAAGCAGGATTTAAATCCCACGCCAGTGTCATTGATTGGTCGCGCCGGCTGGGCGCTACCAATCAGCGAAGCGGGATTTAAATCCCGCGCCAATGTCGGCTGGGCGCTACCAATCAGCGAAGTGGGATTTAAATCCCGTGCCAATGTCGCTGATTGGTCGCGCTGGCTGGGAGCGAGCAATCAGCAAAGCGGGCTTTAAATCCTGCGGCAATGTCGCTGATTGGTCGCGCCGGCTGGGTGCTACCAATCAGCGAAGCGGGATTTAAATCCCATGCCAATGTCGGCTGGGTGAGACCAATCAGCGATGCGGGATTTAAATCCCACGCCAATATCGTTGATTGGTCGCGCCGGCTGGGCGCTACCAATCAGCGAAGCGGGATTTAAATCCGGTGCCAATGTTGCTGATTGGGCGCGCCGGCTGGGTGCGAGCAATCAGCGAAGCGGGATTTAAATCCCGCGGCAATGTTGCTGATTGGTTGCGCCGGCTGGGAGCGAGCAATCAGCAAAGCGGGATTTAAATCCTGTGGCAATGTCGCTGATTGGTCGCGCCGGCTGGGTGCTACCAATCAGCGAAGTGGGATTTAAATCCCATGCCAATGTCGGCTGGGTGAGACCAATCAGCGAAGCGGGATTTGAATCCCACACCAATATCATTCATTGGTCACGCCGGCTGGGCGCTACCAATCAGTGAAGCGGGATTTAAATCCCACGCCAATGCCAGCTGGGCGCTACCAATCAGCGAAGCGGGATTTAAATCCCACGCCAATGTTGCTGATTGGTTGCGCGCGCCGGCTGGGTGCCACCAATCTGAGAAGCGGGATTTAAATCCGGCGGCAATGTTGCTGATTGGTCGCACCGGCTGGGTGCTACCAATCAGCGAAGCGGGATTTAAATCCCGCGCCAATGTTGGCTGGACGCGACCAATCAGCGAAGCAAGATTTAAATCTGGTGCCAATGTCGCTGATTGGGTGCGCCGGCTGGGTGCGAGCAATCAGCGAAGTGGGATTTAAATCCCACGGCAATGTCGCTGATTGGTCGCATAGGCAGCCTCAATAGTAAAAAGTTAGTCACACAGGGTTAATAGCAGCATTAAGGGAGTGCGTTACACCGCAGCATAACGCGGTGTAACGCAGCTATTAACCCTGTGTGAGCGCTGACTGGAGGGGAGTATGGAGCGGGCACTGACTGCGGGGAGGAAGGAGCAGCCATTTTTTCACCGCGACCAATCAGCAACTTGGATTCCATGACAGCCAGAGGCCGCGACCAATGAATATCCGTGACAGACGGAAGGACAGGCAGACAGAAAGACAGAAGTAACCCTTAGACAATTATATAGTAGATAGCAAGACGAATATTTACAGGCATCTGGTGCTATGGGAAAAGCGTCGTGCACCTTCCATAGGGATAACATTCGCCAAACAAATAACATTGATATTAAGTCAAGGGGTCTGCTTAGTGCAAACTAAAATAAGTGCACGGTTATACCTTTTCTCAATCTGTATTATACAAAGATTCTCAATTAATAGAATGAAATTAATTCAGATGAGTCTTTTATATGGCTTTTACTGTATGTGTTCGGGGGAAGTATTTAAGATCAATCCCGCCATTAAAGGCAGTTGCAATTTTCTTCAGCCAGTTAAGAACACATCACAGCTCAAAGTAATAAGGGTCGGATGGTCATTAAAATGTCTGTGGCTAAGAGATCTATAGACCATGTTATGATTAGGCAGTTAGTGCTTGAAGCCTGGCCTTGTGTCAGATTCTTGTTAGAGCGCACCGTACATTTGTAATCTATTCTCTGTGACAACGTTGCATTTCGCATGACTGCCTTATATAAAAGCCATAAACACTCAAATGCCCTGTTAATGCATGACAAGCCGAAACCATTCAAATTAGAATACTTAAGCCGTTCTGCTTTCTGCATACATTATAAATGTAAGTATAAAAATATCTTTCTACATTAGATCAGTTCATTTGTAATTATCATCTGTTTCCATATTGTATATAGGCTATGCCTATCTTTGCATATATTTTTTTTACAATACAAAATGAAAAATAAAGCAACAATGCGATTGATGTTAAATAAAAATTTTCTGCAATTTTTTTTGGGAGGGAATTTATCAATTTTATATAATTTATCTGAAGTTAAAAAAAATTCAAAGATTTTTGCAAGTATCTTTTACTCAAGCATCATTTTCGGGAGTGTAAGCCTACAGGACTCAGTAGTCTTGATGTCTCCAGTAGGCGTACACCCCCGAAAATGATGCACAACAGAGCACACGTTTGCTCTGTCGGCACTATTATAGTCTATGGCCCCATATGTGCATACGCTGGAATCCCGTTTTGTGTGGGGGTTTGGACGAGTGCCTGAGCGCAGTGTGAAAACACCGTAAGAAGCAGCAGCATAAAGGACATTTTACAGCCGTACTTGAGAAGTATAACGAAAGATCAGTTTAAAGGCCAGAAGGTGAAGATTTAGGGGCAGAAGAAGAAGCTCTAAGTGAAGAACAAGGTGTTTATCTCAAGTCATTTACAAAGTTTCTTCTACTGTTGTTTTAGTTTTTTTTTAGCTATAGCGACTTATAAAATTGACTTTTGATCTTATCAGATATCATGATTTTGCTCCTAGTTACTGTGACTTTTTAAGGTCTATTACAAAGTTGCTGCATTTTTTATTTATTAGGGTGCATTCACACATCTGTAGTGACAGAGCCAAATTTTTGAAATCTGACCAGTGTCACTTTATGTGGTAATAACTCTGCAACGCTTCAACAAATCCCAGTGATTTTGAGATTGTTTTTTCGTGACACATTATACTTTCTGATAATTGTAAATTTAGGTCAATATGTTTTGTGTTTATTTATAAAAAATATCAAAAATTTGAGAAAAATGTTAAAAAATTAGCAATTTTCAAAATTTGAATGATTATCCCTTTAATCCAAATAGTCATACCACAGCAAACCATTAATAAATAACATTTCCCACATGTCGGCTTTACATCAGCACCATTTGTAAAATGTTTTTTTATTTTGTTAGCATTTTAGGAGGATTAAAAATGTAGCAGCAATTTTTCATTTTTTCAAGGAAATTTACTAAATTTATTTTTTTAGGGACTTATCCATATTTGAAGTGACTTTAGGGGTCTCATATATTGGGAAACCCCCAAACGTGATACCATTTTAAAAACAGCACCCCCTGACATATTGAAAACTGCAGTCAGGTAGTTTATTAACTCTTCAGGTGCTTTACAGGAATTAATGCAAAGTGGCATGATAGGAATGAAAATGCATTTTTACCACCTAAATGTTTCTAACTTCTGAACAGATTACTACAGCCTCTAAGGCCGCTATTTGGTCACACCTGATTTTCTGCTACATAGCAGCGAACATAAGATCGCTGCTATGTAGCAGAGGCGATTGCGTTGTGCCTGCTTCTAGCCTCCCATGGAGGCTATTGAAGCATGGCAAAAGTAAAAAAAAAAAAAATGTGAAAAAAATAAAAAATATATAAAAGTTTAAATCACCCCCTTTTGCCCCATTCAAAATAAATCAATAAAAAAAAAATCAAACCTACACATATTTGGTATCACCGCATCCAGAATCACCCGATCTATCAATAAAAAAAGCATTAACCTGATCGTTAAACGGCGTAGCGAGAAAAAAATTAAAAACTCCAGAATTACGTTTTTTTGGTCACCGCGACATTGAATTAAAATGCAATAACGGGCGATCAAAAGAGCGTATCTCCACCAAAATGCTATCAATAAAAACGCCAGCTCGGCACGCAAAAAATAAGCTCTCACCTGACCGCAGATCATGAAAAATGGAGACGCTACGAGTATCGGAAAATGGCACAATTTTTTTTTTTTTTAGCAAAGTTTGGAATTTTTTTCACCACTTAGATAAAAAATAACTTAGTCATGTTAGGTGTCTATGGACTCGTAATGACCTGGAGAATCATAATGGCAGGTCAGTTTTAGCGTTTAGTGAACCTAGCAAAAAAGCCAAACAAAAAACCAGTGTGGGACTGCACTTTTTTGCAATTTCACCGCACTTAGAATTTTTTTCCCGTTTTCTAGTACACAACATGGTAAAACCAATGATGTCGTTAAAAGTACAACTTGTCCTGCAAAAAATAAGCCCTCACATGGCAAAATTGACAGAAAAATAAAAAAGTTATGGCTCTGGGAAGGAGGGGAACGAAAAATGAACATGGAAAAACGGAAAATCCCAAGGTCATGAAGGGGTTAAGGGGTTAAAATATCAGCATACTGTCTGATTTTATTTTTTATCAGACAGTACTCGGACTCATAAAATGTGACATACATTCACACATCAGTGAAAATGACGGCTCTAAGATTTATATCTGTGAAACTCATTTCCTGTTCTAATCCGATGTTAACCCCTTAGCGACCGCCGATACGCCTTTTAACGGCGGCCGCTAAGGGTACTTAAACCACAACGGCGCTGTGGAAAAAGTAAATAGCGCCCCCCTGAGTCAGATGTTCTCCGGTCCGTGCACCATATTATCCATAAAGATAGCACAGGTTTAGGGTGCGGCTGGACTACTATTCTGTGGAGATGTTCTCCGGTGTCTCGGCTGCCGGGAGTAGCCGAGACCCCAGAGAACATAATTCGGGTTTTTTTTTACCGACCCCGCATTTGCGATCGCCGGTAATTAACCGTTTACCAGCGATCGCAAAAAAAAACCAAAACGCGATTTCTTTTTAATTTCTCTGTCCTCCGATGTGATCGCACATCAGACGACAGAGAAAAGGGGTCCCAGATAGCCCCCGATACTCACCTATCTCCCCCGGTGCTCCTCACGGCTCCCGGTGGGCGTCGCCATCTTCAAAATGGCAGGCGCATGCGCAGTGCGCCCGCCGGCCGGCATCGGGAGAATCTTTGGGGTCTCGGCTGCCGGGGGTAGTCGAGACCCCAAAGAGCATGATCGGGGTCGGTTTTACCGACCCCTGTTTTGCGATCGCCTGTAATTAACTGTTTACGGGTGACCGCAAAAAAAAAAAATCAAAGTGTAATTCTCTGTCCTCTGATGTGATCGCACATCAGAGGAGAGAGAAATAGGGGGATTCAGGGACCCTGCCATACTCACCTGTGTCCCTGGGTCCTCCTGCTGCTCCTCCTGGCCGCCGGCAAAAGAAAATGGTGGGTGCATGCGCAGTGCGCCCGCCATCTGTCTCCATCTGCCGGCCGGCAGGAGAACAGCAGTTGGGGCTAAAATTAGGGTTAGGGTTAGGGCTAGGGTTAGGGTTAGGACTAGGGTTAGGGTTGGGTTAGGGCTAGGGTTAGGGCTAGGGTTAGGGCTAGGGTTAGGGTTAGGGCTAGGGTTAGGGTTAGGGCTAGGGTTAGGGCTAGGGTTAGAGCTAGGGTTAGGGCTAGGATTAGGGCTAGGGTTAGGGCTATGGTTAGGGCTAAGGCTAGGGTTAGGGCTAGGGTTAGGGCTAGGGTTAGGGCTAGGGTTAGGGTTGGGGCTAAATTTAGGGTTGGGGCTAAATTCAGGGTTAGGGTTCTTTCACACTTACGTCAGTACGGGGCCGTCGCAATGCGTCGGCCCAACATACCGACGCACGTTGTGAAAATTGTGCACAACGTGGGCAGCGGATGTAGTTTTTCAATGCATCCGCTGCCCAATCTATGTCCTGGGGAGGAGGGGGCGGAGTTATGGCCACGCATGTGCGGTCAGAAATGGCGGACGCGACGTACAAAAAAACAATACATTGAACGTTTTTTGTGCCGACGGTCCGCCAAAACACAACTGATCCAGTGCACGACGGACGCGACGTGTGGCCATCCGTCACGATCCGTCGGCAATACAAGTCTATGGGCAAAAAAACGCATCCTGTGGGCACATTTGGAGGATCCATTTTTTGTCCAAAACGACGGATTGCGATGAATGCCAAACGACGCAAGTGTGAAAGTAGCCTTAGGGCTAGGGTTAGGGTTGGGGCTAAAATTAGGGCTAGGGTTGGGGCTAAAGTTAGGGTTAGATTTGGGATTAGGGTTAGGGTTTGGATTAGAGTTGGTATTAGGGTTAGGGTTGGCATTAGGGTTACGCTTGGGATTAGGGTTAGGTTTAGGATTAGGGTTAAGGTTAGGGTTGTGATTAGGGGTGTATTGGGATTAGGGTTAGGTTTGAGGTTAGGGTTGAGATTAGGATTAGGGGTGTGTTGGATTTAGGGTTTTGATTAGGGTTATGGTTAGGGTTGACATTAGGGTTGTTTTGGGGTAAGGGTTGTGATTATCGTTAGGGTTAGTGATTAGGATTATGGATCAGGTTGGGATTAGGGTTAGGGGTGTTTTGGGGTTAGGGTTGGAGCTAGAATTAGGGGGTTTCCACTGTTTAGTTACATCGTGGGTCTCCAAACACTACAGCCAATTTTGTGCTCAAAAAGTCAAATGGTGCTCCCTCCCTTCTGAGCTCTGCCGTGCGCCCAAACAGTTGGTTACCCCCACATATGGGGCATCAGCTTACTCGGGATAAATTGGACAACAACTTTTGGGGTCCAATTTCTCCTGTTACCCTTGTGAAAATAATAACTTGGGGGCTAAAAAATCTTTTTTGTGGAAAAAAAATATTTTTTTATTATAATGACTCTGCATTCTAAACTTCTGTGAAGCACTTGGGCATATAAAGTTCTCACCACACATCTAGATAAGTTCCTTGGGGGGTCTAGTTTCCAAAATGGGTTCACTTGTGGGGGGTTACTACTGTTTAGGTACATCAGGGGCTCTGCAAACGCAACATAACACCCACAGACCATTCTATCAAAGTCTGCATTCTAAAACGGCGCTCCTTCCTTCCGAGCTCTGCCGTGTACCCAAACAGTTGTTTACCCCCACATATGGGGTACCAGCCTACTCAGAGCAAATTGGGCAACAACTTTTGGGGTCCGATTTCTCTTGTTACCCTTGTGAAAATAAAAACTTGGGATCTAAAAAATCTTTTATGTGGAAAAAAAAAATATTTTTTATTTTCACGACTCTGAATTCTAAACTTCTGTGAAGCACTTGGGCATTCAAAGTTCTCACCACTCATCCAGATAAGTTCCATGGGGGGTCTAGTTTCCAAAATGGGGTCACTTGAGGGGGGTTTCCACTGTTTAGGCACATCAGGGGCTCTCCAAATGCGACATGGCGTCCAATCTCAATTCCAGACAATTCTACATTGAAAAAGTAAAACGGCACTCCTTCTCTTCCAATCTCTGTGGTGCGCCCAAACAGTGGTTTACCCTGTTGTGAATTCCGCTCTTGGGCTCCCTCCGGTGGTTGTAAGTGGCACTTTTGTGAGTTCTGCTCTTGGGCTCCCTCTTGTGGTTTCAAGTGGTATGGCTGCTCCTTGGAGTTAGCTGTCTTCAGCTGCTTCCACTGATCGTCTTGTCTGCTCGGCTATTTATGCCTGGTTCTGTCCTTCAGCCAGTGCCACTTGTAAATGTTCCTGGTTGGATTCACATCTCTTTGGAGTTCCTTGTTATCCTGACCAGTTCTGCAAAGCTAAGTTTTTGCTTGCTCTTTTCTGTTCACAGTTTATGGACTTTTCCGTTCAGTGCTTCTATGTTTGTCCAGCGTTATCAGTATGAATTAATTCTGTCTTGCTGGAAGCTCTGGAAAGCAGATTTACCCTCTACACCTTTAGTCAGATGTGGAGATTTTTAGTAAACTCTGCGTGGATTTTTGTAGTGTTTTATACTGACCGCACAGTATTCCATCCTGTCCTATCTATCAAGCTAGACTGGCCTCCTGTGCTCATCCTGGTTTCATTCTGTGTATGTCTTTTCCCTCTCCACTCACAGTCATAGTAACATAGTAACATAGTAACATAGTTAGTAAGGCCGAAAAAAGACACCTGTCCATCCAGTTCAGCCCATATTCCATCATAATAAATACCCAGATCTACGTCCTTCTACAGAACCTAATAATTGTATGATACAATATTGTTCTGCTCCAGGAAGACATCCAGGCCTCTCTTGAACCCCTCGACTGAGTTCGCCATCACCACCTCCTCAGGCAAGCAATTCCAGATTCTCACTGCCCTAACAGTAAAGAATCCTCTTCTATGTTGGCAGTCATTATTTGTGGGGGGCTAATCTATCCTTTGGGGATTTTCTCTGAGGCAAGATAGTTTTCCTGCTTCTATCTTTAGGGGTAGTTAGCTCTTAGGCTGTGACGAGATGCCTAGGGACAGTTAGGAGCATTCCACGGCTACTTCCAGTGTTGTGTTCAGCTTAGGGACTGCGGTTACCACTTTCTTCAGAGCTCGTTCCATGTTGCTCCTAAACCACCGTATCATAACAGTACAAATGGCCAAAAATGAATTAAATGCATCTCAAAAGAAGGAAAAGAAAGTTCTGAACCATTTTTTTTTCTGTGCGCTGATTTGTCTTTTTTTTCCTCTTGATATCTGGGTGGTTCAGGATATATGCTTTGGCATGGATGTTCAGGGTTTGTTTTCTCGTGTGGATCAACTTGCTGCAAGGGTACAGAGTATCCAGGACTATGTTGTCCAGACTCCGGCTTTAGAGCCTAGAATTCCTATTCCTGATTTGGTTTTTGAACTTTAAAAATAACTGCAAATTGTTTTTTGCTTTGAAACCCAGTTCTTCAGGTGATCCCATTCAGCAAGTAAAAATCATCATATCCTTGCTGCGTGGTGACCCTCAAGACTGGGCCTTTTCTCTTGAAACAGGGGATCCGGCATTATTGAATGTAGATGCATTTTTTCAAGCGCTCGGATTATTGTATGACGAACCTAATTCTGTGGATCGTGTAGAGAAGACCCTGTTGGCCTTGTGTCAAGGTCAGGAAGCGGCAGAGTTATACTGCCAGAAATTTAGAAAATGGTCTGTGCTCACTAAATGGAATGAGGAGGCTCTGGCTGCTATTTTCAGAAAAGGTCTTTCTGAAGCCCTTAAAGATGTTATGGTGGGCTTCCCTACGGCTACTGGTTTGAGCAAATCTATGTCTCTAGCCATTCAGATTGATCGGCGTCTGCGCGAGCGCAAAGCTGTGCACCATATGGCAGTGTCCTCGGAGCAGAGTCCTGAACCTATGCAATGTGATAGGATTTTGACTAGAACAGAACGGCAGGAATTCAGACGTCAGAATAGGCTGTGTTTTTACTGTGGTGATTCTACTCATGTTATCTCTGATTGCCCTAAGCGTACTAAGAGAGTCGCTAGGTCTGTTACCATTAGTACTATACAGCCTAAATTTCTCTTATCTGTGACCCTGATTTGCTCATTGTCGTCCTTTTCTGTCATGGCTGTTGTGAATTCTGTGGCAGAGCTCCCTCCTGTGGTCACAAGTGGTACTTCGGCTGATTCTCTCTATGAGCTTCCGTTGGTGGAGGAAAGTGGTACTGCGGCTTCTGAGTTTCCTTCCTCAGGTGATGTGGTGAAGTCGTTAGGTGCTGCTCTATTTAACTCCACCTACTGCTTTGATCCTGGCTTCCAGTCAATGTTCTAGTATTGGACTTGCTTCCTCCTGGATCGTTCCTGTGGCCTGCTGCTCTGCATAGCTAAGTTCCGCTTTTGTTATTTTTGCTTGCTGTTTTTTCTGTCCAGCTTGCTTATTTGGTTTTTTCTTGCTTGCTGGAAGCTCTGGGACGCAGAGGGTGTACCTCCGTGCCGTTAGTCGGTACAGAGGGTCTTTTTGCCCCCTTTGTGTGGTTGTTTGTAGGGTTTTGTGTTGACCGCAAAGTTACCTTTCCTATCCTCGCTCTGTTCAGAAAGTTGGGCCTCACTTTGCTAAATCTATTTCATCTCTACGTTTGTCTTTTCATCTTACTCACAGTCATTATATGTGGGGGGCTGCCTTTTCCTTTGGGGTATTTCTCTGAGGCAAGGTAGGCTTATTTTCTATCTTCAGGCTAGCTAGTTTCTCAGGCTGTGCCGAGTTGCATAGGGAGCGTTAGGCGCAATCCACGGCTGCCTTTAGTGTGGTTGGAGAGGATTAGGGATTGCGCTCAGCAGAGTTCCCACGTCTCAGAGCTCGTTCTATGTTTTTGGGTTATTGTCAGGTCACTGTATGTGCTCTGACTTCTATGTCCATTGTGGTACTGAATTACCTAATCATAACAGTACTGGAAGCCTAAAGTACTATTGATTCTCAATAGAGGGAAAAAAGAAGTTCTGAGACCATTTTTTTATTCTCTGCACTGTGTTTTGCCTTTTTTTCCCCTAGACATTTGGGTGGTTCAGGACACAGGTGTAGCGATGGACATTAAAGGTCTGTCTTCATGTGTGGATCAGCTCACGGCAAGAGTACAAAATATTCAAGACTTTGTGGTTCAGAATTCTATGTTGGAACCAAGAATTCCTATTCCTGATTTGTTTTTTGGAGATAGAACTAAATTTCTGAGTTTCAAAAATAATTGTAAACTATTTCTGGCTTTGAAACCTCGCTCCTCTGGTGACCCAGTTCAACAAGTTAGGATCATTATTTCTTTTTTACGTGGCGACCCTCAGGACTGGGCGTTTTCTCTTGCGCCAGGAGATCCTGCATTGTGTAATATTGATGCGTTTTTCCTGGCGCTCGGATTGCTGTACGATGAACCTAATTCAGTGGATCAGGCAGAGAAAAATTTGCTGGCTCTGTGTCAGGGTCAGGATGAGATAGAGGTATATTGTCAGAAATTTAGAAAGTGGTCCGTACTCACTCAATGGAATGAAGGTGCGCTCGCAGGTATTTTCAGAAAGGGTCTCTCTGAAGCCCTTAAGGATGTCATGGTGGGATTTCCTATGCCTGCTGGTCTGAATGAGTCTATGTCTTTGGCTATTCAGATCGGTCGACGCTTGCGTGAGCATAAATCTGTGCACCATTTGGCGGTATTATCTGAGCATAAACCTGAGCCTATGCAGTGCGATAGGACTTTGACCAGAGTTGAACGGCAAGAACACAGACGTCAGAATGGGCTGTGTTTCTACTGTGGTGATTCCACTCATGCTATCTCTGATTGTCCTAAGCGCACTAAGCGGTTCGCTAGGTCTGCCACCATTGGTACGGTACAGTCAAAATTTCTTTTGTCCGTTACCTTGATCTGCTCTTTGTCGTCTTATTCTGTCATGGCATTTGTGGATTCAGGCGCTGCCCTGAATTTGATGGACTTGGAGTATGCTAGGCGATGTGGGTTTTTCTTGGAGCCCTTGCAGTGTCCTATTCCATTGAGAGGAATTGATGCTACGCCTTTGGCCAAGAATAAGCCTCAGTACTGGACCCAGCTGACCATGTGCATGGCTCCTGCACATCAGGAGGTTATTCGCTTTCTGGTGTTGCATAATCTGCATGATGTGGTCGTGTTGGGGTTGCCATGGCTACAAGTCCATAATCCAGCATTAGATTGGAAATCCATATCTGTGTCCAGCTGGGGTTGTCAGGGGGTACATGGTGATGTCCCATTTCTGTCTATTTCGTCATCCTCCCCTTCTGAGGTCCCAGAGTTCTTGTCTGATTACCGGGATTTATTTGATGAGCCCAAGTCCGATACCCTACCTCCGCATAGGGATTGTGATTGTGCTATCGATTTGATTCCTGGTAGTAAATTCCCAAAAGGTCGTCTGTTTAATTTATCTGTGCCTGAGCACGCCGCTATGCGGAGTTACGTGAAGGAGTCCTTGGAGAAGGGGCACATTCGCCCATCATCGTCGCCATTAGGAGCGGGGTTCTTTTTTGTGGCCAAGAAGGATGGTTCGCTGAGACCTTGTATAGATTACCGCCTTCTAAATAAGATCACGGTTAAATTTCAGTACCCCTTGCCGCTGTTATCCGATTTGTTTGCTCAGATTAAGGGGGCTAGTTGGTTCACCAAGATAGATCTTCGTGGTGCGTATAATCTTGTGCGTATTAAGCGAGGCGCTGAATGGAAAACTGCATTTAATATGCCCGAGGGCCATTTTGAGTACCTAGTAATGCCATTCGGACTTGCCAATGCTCCATCAGTGTTTCAGTCCTTTATGCATGACATCTTCCGAGAGTACCTGGATAAATTCCTGATTGTATACTTGGATGATATTTTGGTCTTCTCGGATGATTGGGAATCTCATGTGAAGCAGGTCAGAACGGTGTTTCAGGTCCTGCGTGCTAATTCTTTGTTTGTGAAGGGATCAAAGTGTCTCTTTGGTGTTCAGAAGATTTCATTTTTGGGGTTCATCTTTTCCCCTTCTACTATCGAGATGGACCCTGTTAAGGTCCAAGCCATCCATGATTGGACTGAGCCGACATCTCTGAAAAGTCTGCAAAAGTTCCTGGGCTTTGCTAATTTTTATCGTCGTTTCATCTGCAATTTTTCTAGTATTGCTAAACCATTGACCGATTTGACCAAGAAGGGTGCTGATGTGGTCAATTGGTCTTCTGCTGCTGTGGAAGCTTTTCAAGAGTTGAAGCGTCGTTTTTCTTCTGCCCCTGTGTTGTGTCAACCAGATGTTTCGCTTCCATTCCAGGTCGAGGTTGATGCTTCTGAAATTGGAGCGGGGGCTGTTCTGTCGCAGAGAAGTTCTGATTGCTCGGTGATGAAACCATGCGCCTTCTTTTTCAGGAAGTTTTCGCCTGCTGAGCGAAATTATGATGTTGGCAATCGAGAGTTGCTGGCCATGAAGTGGGCATTCGAGGAGTGGCGTCATTGGCTTGAAGGAGCTAAGCATCGCGTGCTGGTCTTGACTGATCATAAGAACTTGACTTATCTCGAGTCTGCCAAGCGGTTGAATCCCAGACAGGCTCGTTGGTCGCTGTTTTTTGCCCGTTTTGACTTTGTGGTTTCGTACCTTCCGGGCTCTAAAAATGTGAAGGCGGATGCCCTGTCTAGGAGTTTTGTGCCCGACTCTCCGGGTTTATCTGAGCCGGCGGGTATTCTCAAAGAGGGAGTAATTGTGTCTGCCATCTCCCCTGATTTGCGGCGGGTGCTGCAAAAATTTCAGGCTAATAAACCTGATCGTTGCCCAGCGGAGAAACTGTTTGTCCCTGATAGGTGGACGAATAAAGTTATCTCTGAGGTTCATTGTTCGGTGTTGGCTGGTCATCCTGGAATCTTTGGTACCAGAGAGTTAGTGGCTAGATCCTTTTGGTGGCCATCTCTGTTGCGGGATGTGCGTTCTTTTGTGCAGTCCTGTGGGATTTGTGCTCGGGCTAAGCCCTGCTGTTCTCGTGCCAGTGGGTTGCTTTTGCCCTTGCCGGTCCCGAAGAGGCCTTGGACACATATCTCTATGGATTTTATTTCAGATCTTCCCGTCTCTCAAAAAATGTCAGTCATTTGGGTGGTTTGTGATCGCTTCTCTAAGATGGTCCATTTGGTACCCTTGTCTAAATTACCTTCCTCCTCTGATTTGGTGCCATTGTTCTTCCAGCATGTGGTTCGTTTACATGGCATTCCAAAGAATATCGTTTCTGACAGAGGTTTCCAGTTTTTTTCGAGGTTTTGGCGAGCTTTTTGTGCTAGGATGGGCATTGACTTGTCTTTTTCCTCGGCTTTACATCCTCAGACCAATGGCCAGACCGAACGAACCAATCAGACCTTGGAAACATATCTGAGATGCTTTGTTTCTGCTGATCAGGATGACTGGGTGTACTTTTTGCCTTTGGCTGAGTTCGCCCTTAATAATCGGGCCAGCTCGGCTACCTTGGTTTCGCCATTTTTCTGCAACTCTGGGTTCCATCCTCGTTTCTCTTCAGGGCAGGTTGAGTCTTCGGACTGTCTTGGTGTGGATACTGTGGTGGACAGGTTGCAGCAGATTTGGACTCATGTAGTGGACAATTTGACCTTGTCCCAGGAGAAGGCTCAATGTTTCGCTAATCGCAGACGCTGTGTGGGTCCCCGACTTCGTGTTGGGGATTTGGTTTGGTTGTCTTCTCATCATATTCCTATGAAGGTTTCCTCTCCTAAGTTTAAACCTCGTTTCATTGGTCCGTATAGGATTTCTGAGGTTCTTAATCCTGTGTCTTTTCGTTTGACCCTTCCAGATTCTTTTTCCATCCATAACGTACTCCATAGGTCACTGTTGCGGAGATACGTGGCACCTATGGTTCCATCTGTTGATCCTCCTGCTCTGGTTTTGGTGGAGGGGGAGTTGGAGTATATTGTGGAGAAGATTTTGGATTCTCGTGTTTCAAGACGGAAACTCCAGTATCTGGTTAAGTGGAAGGGTTATGCTCAGGAAGATAATTCCTGGGTCTTTGCCTCTGATGTCCATGCTCCCGATCTTGTTCGTGCCTTTCATATGGCTCATCCTGGTCGTCCTGGGGGCTCTGGTGAGGGTTCGGTGACCCCTCCTCAAGGGGGGGTACTGTTGTGAATTCTGTGGCAGAGCTCCCTCCTGTGGTCACAAGTGGTACTTCGGCTGATTCTCTCTATGAGCTTCCGTTGGTGGAGGAAAGTGGTACTGCGGCTTCTGAGTTTCCTTCCTCAGGTGATGTGGTGAAGTCGTTAGGTGCTGCTCTATTTAACTCCACCTAGTGCTTTGATCCTGGCTTCCAGTCAATGTTCTAGTATTGGACTTGCTTCCTCCTGGATCGTTCCTGTGGCCTGCTGCTCTGCATAGCTAAGTTAAGCTTTTGTTATTTTTGTTTGCTGTTTTTTTCTGTCCAGCTTGCTTATTTGTTTTTTTCTTGCTTGCTGGAAGCTCTGGGACGCAGAGGGTGTACCTCCGTGCCCTTAGTCGGTACGGAGGGTCTTTTAGCCCCCTTTGCGTGGTTGTTTGTAGGGTTTTGTGTTGACCGCAAAGTTACCTTTCCTATCCTCGCTCTGTTCAGAAAGTCGGGCCTCACTTTGCTAAATCTATTTCATCTCTACGTTTGTCTTTTCATCTTACTCACAGTCATTATATGTGGGAGGCTGCCTTTTCCTTTGGGGTATTTCTCTGAGGCAAGGTAGGCTTATTTTCTATCTTCATGCTAGCTAGTTTCTCAGGCTGTGCCGAGTTGCATAGGGAGCGTTAGGCGCAATCCACGGCTGCCTTTAGTGTGGTTGGAGAGGATTAGGGATTGCGGTCAGCAGAGTTCCCACGTCTCAGAGCTCGTTCTATGTTTTTGGGTTATTGTCAGGTCACTGTATGTGCTCTGACTTCTATGTCCATTGTGGTACTGAATTACCTAATCATATCACATGGCATTTGTGGATTCAGGCGCTGCCCTGAACTTAATGGACTTAGAATTCGCCAGGCGCTGTGGTTTTTCCTTGCAGCCTTTGCAGAGCCCTATTCCTTTGAGGGATATTGATGCTACACCCTTGGCCAAGGATAAACCTCAGTACTTGACGCAGATGACTATGTACATGGCCCCAGCACATCAGGAAGATTGCCGTTTTCTGGTGCTGCATAACCTGCATGATGTTGTTGTACTGGGATTTCCATGGTTACAGGAACATAATCCGGTGCTGGATTGGAAAACTATGTCTGTGACTAGTTGGGGTTGTCAAGGAGTGCATAGTGACGTTCCTTTGATGTCAATTTCCTCTTCCCCCTCTTCTGAGGTCCCTGAGCTTTTGCCGGATTTCCAGGATGTATTTGTTGAGCCCAAGTCCAGTTCCCTTCCACCACACAGGGACTGTGATTGTGCTATTAACTTGATTCCTGGTTGCAAGTTCCCTAAGGGCCGACTTTTCAATCTGTCTGTGCCAGAGCATGCCGCCATGCGGAGTTATGTTAAGGAGTCTTTGGAGAAGGGGCATATTCGGCCGTCTTCGTCACCATTGGGAGCGGGTTTCTTTTTTGTTGCTAAGAAGGATGGCTCCTTGAGACCCTGTATTGATTATCGTCTTCCTAAAAAGAGCACAGTTAAATTCCAATACCCCTTGCCTCTGCTTACTGATTTGTTTGCTCAGATTAAGGGGGCTAGTTGGTTTACTAAGATTGACCTCTGAGGGGCATATAATCTTGTTCGTATTAAACAGGGTGACGAATGGAAAACTGCATTTAATACGCCCGAAGGCCATTTTGAATACCTTGTGATGCCATTTGGGCTCTCTAATGCTCCATCTGTGTTCCAGTCTTTCATGCATGATATTTTCCGCAATTATCTTGATAAATTCATGGTTGTATATTTGGATGATATTTTGATTTTTTCCGATGATTGGGAGTCTCATGTGAAGCAGGTCAGGATGGTATTTCTGATCCTTTGTGATAATGCTTTGTTTGTGAAGGGGTCTAAGTGCCTATTCGGAGTTCAGAAGGTCTCTTTTTTGGTTTTTTTTTTCTCCCTCGTCTATAGAAATGGATCCTGTTAAGGTCCAAGCTATTCATGACTGGATTCAACCCACATCTGTGAAGGGCCTTCAAAAATTTTTGGGCTTTGCTAATTTCTATCGCCGTTTCATTGCCAACTTTTCTAGTGTGGTTAAGCCCCTTACTGATTTGACGAAGAAAGGCGCTGATGTGACGAATTGGTCCTCTGTGGCTGTTGAGGCCTTTCAGGAGCTTAAGCGCCGATTTACTTCTGCCCCTGTGTTGCGTCAGCCGGATGTTTCTCTTCCTTTTCAGGTTGAGGTCGACGCTTCTGAGATTGGGGCAGGGGCCGTTTTGTCTCAGAGGGAGTCTGATGGTTCTTTGATGAAACCGTGTGCCTTTTTTTCCAGAAAGTTTTCGCCTGCGGAACGCAATTATGATGTCGGCAATCGGGAGTTGTTGGCTATGAAGTGAGCGTTTGAGGAGTGGCGTCATTGGCTTGAGGGAGCTAAGCACCGCGTTGTGGTCTTTACTGATCATAAGAATCTGGTTTACCTCGAGTCGGCCAAGCGGCTAAATCCTAGACAGGCTCAATGGTCTCTGTTTCTGGAGACAGGACATGTCTCCAAAAAGAAAGGTCTTTCTTCCTGTGTGCATTTGCAAGCATTAATCTGGCTTTTTTATGTTTCTTTTGAAGTAATGGCTTCTTCCTGGCAGAGTGGCCTTTCTGCCCATGTTGATACAGTACTCCTTGCACTTTGGATATTGACACAATCAAACCAGCTTCCGCCATCATCTTCACAAGGTCTTTTGCTTTTGTCCTTGGGTTGATATGCACATCTCGGACGAAATCACATTCATCTCTGGGACACAGTACCTGTCTCTTTCCTGAGCAATATGATGGCTGGACCCAAGTTCACAATGCTCTTCCTGATATCTTGGCTGATTTCTTTAGACATTCTCATAATGCTACAGAAAGAAGCAGTGTCTTTCAGGTATGCATTAAAATACATCCAAAGGCGTGTCTCTAATTAACACAGATGTTGCAAAAAAAAATGATCAGAAGCTTCCAAACACATGACATCATCATATGGGCAGTCCAAAATTGTTTAAAGGCATAGTAAACTTTTGACTTTGCATTAAGTGATAAAAATGCCTTAAAACATTCTCTCTCTCAATGGGTGTTAGTTTCCCCTGTCTGCATGTTATCACTCTCCTCTACGCGTGGTGACATGATTTTCAACAGTTGGCGTTATCGCCAGCTCCTTGCAAATCTCGCACATGCTTACAGATAGCTGTTCCTCTTCTTCCTGCTGATCTTCAGCTCCTCCGTGTACGTGAGCTGTCTTCTGAACTTACGGTCATGCGCAGTGCGCCTCTGAAGTCGGGAAGTGTACAGCCAGCTTAAGAGACGCAATGACATGGCTGAAGAAAGCCATTCACTTGCATGAGATTTTCAGAGAGCTAGGGATAATGCTGGCTTTTGCAAATCATGTTATCTTGCCCACAGGAGCATGATAAAATAATGAGAGGGACGACTAGTCTGGGGAAACAATGCCTTATTGACTAGTCAAAAACCTAATTAGCAATAGAAAAACTGAGTTTATGAAGCCTTTATTTAAACATGGGTTTACGTGACTAAAGGGCTGGTTAGGCAGGGAATTTAGCAAGAAATATACAAATTCTGGAGGGTTGGAAGGCATGGAGCGCATAAAGGACATGATAGGTTCCTTTTAAATGCTGACAATGCAGCACAATAAAGCAGCACCCATATAGAGTGGGTACGAAAAATATTCAGACCCCTTTAAATTTTTCCCTCTTTGTTTCATTGCAGCCATTTGGTAATTTCAAAAAAGTTCATTTTTTTTCTCATTAACCCCTTCATGACCACAGCTTTTTTCGGTTTTGCGTTTTTGTTTTTCGCTCCCCTCCTTCCCAGAGCCATAACTTTTTTATTTTTCCGTCAATATGCCCATGTGAGGGCTTATTTTTTGCCTGACAAGTTGTACTTTTGAACAACATCATTGGTTTTTGCATGTCATGTACTACAAAACAGGAAAAAAAAATCCAAGTGCGGTGATATTGCAAAAAAAGTGCAATCCCACACTTGTTTTTTGTTTGGCATTTTTGGTTGGATCATGGGTTGAGGGCTTATTTTTTGCGTGCTGAGCTGACCTTTTTTAATGAAACCATTTTGGTGCAGATACGTCATTTTGATCGCCTGTTATTATATTTTAGTGAAATGTCACGGCAACCAAAAAAACATAATTCTGGTGTTTCAAATTTTTTTCTTGTTACGCTGTTTAGCGATCAGGTTAATCCATTTTTTTATTGATAGATCAGACGATTCTGAACGCGGCGATCCCAAATATGTGTACATTTGATTTTTTTTTATTGTTTTATTTTGAATGGGGCAAAGGGGGGTGATTTAAACTTTTATATTTATAAATTTATTTTTTATTTTTTTCAGATTTTTTAAAACGTTATTTTCTACTTTTGCCATGCTTCAATAGCCTCCTTCAGAGGCTAGATTCTGGCACAACTCGATCGGCTCTGCTACATAGGAGTGATGCATAGATCGCTCCTATATAGCTTAATTACTGCATTGCTATGAGCGCCGACTACAGGGTGGCATTCACAGCAATCCGGCATCAACAACTATAAAGGTCTTCAATATACCTCTGGTTGTCATGCTGATGCATCAATGACCCCCAATCACGTGATGGGGGTCAGCGAAGCACTCATTTCCGGCCCGATGGCCGGAATAGCTAGTTAAATGCCGCTGTCAGAGTTTGACAGCGGCATTTAACTAGTTAATAGCAATGGGTGGATCTCGATTCCACCCGCCGCTATTGCGGGGACATGTCAGCTCTACGAAACAATGTTGTGCCATTACTTTAGTAATCGCCTACTCGAAGAAGTTTTAGAAGTGTCTCTTACAGAAGATGCCTTTTCTCCTAAATATTGGATCTCTATAAGGCTATTTATATATGCGCATATTTATTCAAATGTAAGATGGTATCAATACATCCTGAAACTGAAGTAGAAGGGTCCTTGCTGGGCTGGATCCCAAATAATCAGAAACGCCATTGTCATGATCCGTTCCGGAGTTTAGTCTTGTCTGCTCTTTCTCTGTGTGGATCATGTCAGGGTTAACTTTGCTCTGCCTCATTCTGGGCTCGGGTTTGCTATTTAGCTTCCAGGTATCTTGAGGGTGGTGTCAGCTATAATGTCATGCATCTGCAGTGCAGTGCAGCACAACCTCCACCAGGGGGAGCCTGGTAGGGAACCCAGACTGCACACACTGAGCAACTGAACAGACGCCACCTAGTGGCGAGAGCGAGGTCAGAAATACCAAGTCAGAGCACAACAGTACTAAAGGATTTAGACAGAATGGATAGTCAGGACATAGCAAGGGATCAGTAAACCAAGACGGGCAGCAAAATACGGTACAATAGGGACAAACTGAAACGGAGTCAAAAAGCCAAGCCAAGAGATCAGAACCAGGGAGTCAAGCAGATATACAGACAAACAAAGAGACACTGGGAAAGGACAGGCAGGGGGAGATAACAGACACAGGACAAGTCAGAGTTCACAGTAGGACAAATCAAGGGCTTCCAGAGTCAAGTTCACTCGGCAAAGACAGAGCTATAGCTGACACCACCCTCGGGATACCTGGAAGCTAAATAGCAAACCCGAGCCCAGAATGAGGCAGAGCAAAGTTAACCCTTGACATAATTCACCCAGAGAAAGAGCAGACAAGACTAAAGTCCGGAACAGATCATGACAGCCATCTTGAAGCTGTTAGGGAATATCGATCTCTACAACGCAGGGCTTTCCTAAGTCCTTAGAGATAAGGCCTCATGTGGTGTAGCCCAAGATACTGTGTACTTGCATGTGGAGCGCCCCCAGACACAGGGCCACGAGTTCTCGGTACCGGGCCTCTCTGGTTCGGTTCTGAGACTGTCACGGTGGCTAGACCCGGTCCGCGACCCTGCTAAGGGGCGTCCAATAAAGGTAGTACAGTCTGTCAGGGATTCGTGACGCCACCTGGTGTGTGTCGTCAGGGTGAACGACGCTGCTGTGGGGTCCGCTGAGGTGATGGAATGGCAGCTGGATGGTATACCTTCCCACAGGTGAAGTATGTCCCAAGGGCTTCCCAGTAAGGTGGGTGGTGATGGTGTGAGGTGCAGCCAATAACGAGGACACAGGGTTGCAGTCTCTTTACCTCTTTACTGAAGACTTCAGGATCCTCAATCCAGAGCACGCTTAACAGGGCTATCTGAGACAGGCCGGTCCGATGGGCACTTCCAGAGTTCCCTTTGCAGGTGGAAATCAGTGCCTACCACTAGCGCCTGTGTGTTGTAGTGCTACCCTGCTGAGCATTCGAAATAGTCCTCACAACTGCTGTTCTCGTTTATTCTTTCTAATTCTCTCTCGCTTGTTTCAGATGTTACTAGTTTCTCGTCCCCCAGTATGTTATGGCTAGGACGCACCCGTATGACGGGAAGGCTCGGAGCTCTTCTGGGACCCTAGAGACGCTCCTCTCCACACGTTGCCCCCTATGTCTTCGTAGGAAATTTAACGCAGACAGCCAACCTATAATTAACTGTCCTGCGGAGTTCGAAGTAAGGCCTAGAGTCAGTTACTCCCGCGGTGTTCTGGCCACCGGCTACGCGCCTCAGTAGGATGTTGCCTCGGTCTCACGGCACAACTCCTACTGGTTCTCCTTTATGCTTGATCTCGTTTCTCACTGTTCCAAAATATCCTTCCCTTCGTGTCACTTTCTTAGGATACCGCCGCAGGGTGTGCAGGCGCGGTTCCGTAACGTTCTGCTCTGTTTGCTAGGCACCTGCCAGGTTCCCACGCCTGACAGGGACCCCCCTGTGTCTTCTCCCTGCAACACTCCCTGCCACGGGATGTTGCCTGAATCCAACCCAGTCAGCTTCTGACTAACTTCCTATCCAACCCCTAGTTTTACCAGTGTGAGGAGTGGCCCAATAAATAAAGCCTTTTTCTCCCCCTAGTGGGTGGAGTGTGAAGTGTAATGTGTGCTGGTGATACCTGGTCAGTAGAATTCCTTCAGTGCCATCAGATGTACCATCACTTCCCTTAGTGGCAGAGTGTCATACTGCAACGATCAGATCTCTGGGGCACTGCACTCCCCCCGGTTAAATCCAGTACTCCTGGACTGGGAAGAAGAACAACAATACATTTCAGCAAAAGACATACAAAATTTTTGAAATGCTTAAAACAAGTAAATAGAACAATGCTTCCCCTTATGGGAGGTGAGGACTCTTGAACATTACAAACAAAAACAGGATTAAATATTTTTAAATAACATTATGACTATAAATAACTCTTATCACCCAGCCGGGTATTCTACTAAGTGCAAATTCTGAACAATAATTTAACTTTTCCTTTAAGGACGTATAAGCTGAACCCACTAAAGGCCTGCTATAACATACTATAAAATAACTCAACTTTTCTTTATAGCTTCACCAATGCAGGACCGCCTAGCTCCCGGGCTGGGCCTACTGTCATTGTTTCTCTTCCAACAACCAACTGTCGTTCTACGGTTCTCAGGAGGACTCTCTCTCTAACCCCAGAAGCATTATCTTCACAAAGCCTTCTTTCTTTTGTAAAACCAGTAGGGAGCACCTTTAAGAAGGTGCAAACTATATACAAAACAGTTTTGGAATCATTCACTGTTCATGATCCGGCAGTCTTTGGAAAACAATGATAACTTGTGCAAGAATAGAAAAGGAAATGTAAAACAATAGGGATCCCGGGTAAATGAAGGGACTCCTTTAAGAGATAACCCTGGACAGGTTTCAAGTAGCAGTTTGAAGATAAAGAGTTAACTATGTACATACTCAGTTTTTCGAGGTTTATTGCTGCGACGGTTGCGGTCTTACCTCGCAGACCACCCCTCTCGGCCGAGAACGGGTGAAACCCCCAATGACATGTGGGGCCTGGTCTGTCTGGTGGTCCACAGCAGGGGCTTCACCCTCGGGAACCTCAGCTGCAACCTGAAGGACTGCGTATCGCTGGACACCCCTGGCCACCCAGCCGGTCTCCCTCTGCCATCGGGTGTAGGTCACAGCATCCCCAGGTCTCAGGTCACGTTCCTCATCGACCGTTCTATAACAGGGCTCCACCTTGCTCCGGTTGACACGGACCAGCAAGGGCTCTCCAATCTCCTGGATGACCCCCCTCTCCTCCTTGGGGTTATAGAAGACCACCACCCCCCACTGTGATGGTGGGACCTTCTCCTCTTCTGTGAGGTCAATCATGGTCACAGGTCGAGGCTGTTTCCTCCATGTCGCCACTAGGCATCGCTGGTGTTCCGTCACCGGCAGGATCCTCATGTCCAATTCCCTAATTGGGTGCGGGGATCTGACATGGCCGGAGCGGGTAGAGGAGGGGACACGGGGGAGAGATGGATCTCCCTCGGGTGGCACAGCCGGGAACTCACCCAAGCGCGGGCCTCAAGGCAGCGCACCAGCCACCGAGCCTCAGCGGCGGCCACCCAGCCATCAGGCACCCGTCCGCTGGGTTTTCCTTCAGGCAACTCCATTGCGGTCGATCTCTGCAGCGGCGGTGACTCCGGGGTCGCCGAGGGTGATGCAGGCCTGCGCCTGGCCGGGTCGTCTCCATGTGGTGGCCTGGAAGTCGCCATCTTTGTCCCCTCCTCTGGATCTTCTTCCCGGGCTCTTTTTTGGGGGCAGCTCCGTCCCCACTGTCCCCACCCTCCATAGAGGATGAGAAGGCGGACCTCAGCCGCTGAAGGGCCCGCCCTCAGGATACAACAACACTTAGTCTGGGCGGCCATTATCTTTCACGCTCTTCAGTTCTTTCACGCCCACTTCCACACCCTTCTTCTCCTGCGCTCCTTGTGAAGCGGTAATGGCAGTGGTTTTGGCGGGAATCTTGTGGCAGATAGCAGTACACAGTCTTTGCAATAAATCACAGTCCAAGCACGTTTCAATCACAGTTCTAAGGCACACATGACCTGCTTCTCAGGCTTAAGTACGATCCTGTTCGTGACGCCAAGTTGGAGCGCCCCCAGACACAGGGCCACAAGTTCTCGGTACCGGCCTCTCTGGTTCGGTTCTGAGACTGTTACGGTGGCTAGACCCGGTCCGCGACCCTGCTAAGGGGCGATCAATAAAGATAGTACAGTCTGTCAGGGATTCGTGACGCCACCTGTGGTGTTTGGTCAGGGAGACCGACGCTGCTGTGAGGTCCGCTGGGGTGATGGAATGGCAGCTGGATGGTATACCTTCCCACAGGTGAAGTATGTCCCCAGGGCTTCCCAGTAAGGTGGGTGGTGATGGTGTGAGGTGCAGTCAATAACGAGGACCCAGGGTTGCAGTCTCTTTACCTCTTTACTGAAGACTTCAGGATCCTCAATCCAGAGCACGCTTAACAGGGCTATCTGAGACCGGCCGGTCCGATGGGCACTTCCAGAGTTCACTTTGCAGGTGGAAATCAGTGCCTACCACTAGCGCCTGTGTGTTGTAGTGCTACCCTGCTGAGCATTCGGAATAGTCCTCACAACTGCTGTTTTCGTTCGTTCTTTCTAATTCTCTCTCGCTTGTTCCAGATGTTACTAGTTTCTCGTCCCCGAGTATGTTATGGCTAGGACGCACCCATATGACGGGAAGGCTCGGAGCTCTTCCGGTACCCTAGAGACACCCCTCTCCACGCGTTGCACCCTATGTCTTCGTAGGAAATTTAAGGTAGACAGCCAACATATAATTAACTGTCCTGCGGAGTTCGAAGTAAGGCCTAGAGTCAGTTACTCCCGCGGTGTTCCGGCCACCGGCTACGCGCCTCAGTAGGATGTTGCCTCGGTCTCACGGCATGACTCCTACTGGTTCTCCTTTGTGCTTGATCTCGTTTCTCACTGTTCCACAATATCCTTCCCTTCGTGTCACTTTCTAAGGATACCGCCGCGGGGTGTGCAGGCACGGTTCCGTAACGTTCTGCTCTGTTCGCTAGGCAGCTGCCAGGTTCCCACGCCTGACAGGGACCCCCCTGTGTCTTCTCCCTGCAACACTCCCTGCCACGGGATGTTGCCTGAATCCAACCCAGTCAGCTTCTGACTAACTTCCTATCCAACCCCTAGTTTTACCAGTGTGAGGAGTGGCCCAATAAATAAAGCCTTGTTCTCCCCCTAGTGGCCGGAGTGTGAAGTGTAATGTGTGCTGGTGATACCTGGTCAGTAGAATTCCTTCAGTGCCATCAGACGTACCATCACTCCCCTTAGTGGCAGAGTGTCATACTGCAACGACCAGATCTCTGGGGCGCTGCACATGTCCTTACCGAGTCGGATCATGACAATCTGAACAATGTATCTGAAAGTCACCAACAACAGATCCAGAGTAGCGCTGCTCTATCCAGACTTTCTCCAAGGATGCGCAGTTTCACTGCCACATGAACTCTTCTTCAACTCCTCCCAACCACCCACTAACCATCAAAACCCCCGCTAGCCAACTCAAGATTCTCGCCGCTGCCCTCTACTGGCCAGATCATATATTTAATCAGAAATCTCTAACAATACTGTAAACTGTGAATAACCCTTACATTCTGATCTTTGCTGCTCGACCTTGGATTTTTCTTAACCATCCGTTTGCTTAGCCTTTTTGTTGTGATCCACTACGTTCTTGGAATTCTGACCTTGTACTCTTTCCTGACTACACCTTTGTCTCACCACTTTGTCTATGATGTACTCTCTTGGCTTTTGACCTAAGGCCTCTTGACTACCCTGCTGCACAGCTTGTCCATGAGTAGTGACTAGTGTCACATTTACTTTGTATCCCAGAATACCAGATGGCATATATGGACATGTGCTTTTCTGAGCCCACTGTGGATGCTCTAAAGACTCATTGTGAAGGTATTGTATACAATGATTTCACTGAACATATTTTTTCTCATAACTGGAGGCGCTAGTGTTTTCTAATACACCTGTGAATCATTATATGCTCATGGATTACAAGATCCTTTTCACACACTATTATTATACACTACACATGAACTGTTTTGTATTGTTTATTGGCATGTCACACAGATTGCTAATAAAATCATTAACGCTTTTTACGTTATAATACTACAATAATTATGGAATTAATGATTGTCAGCAGATGTATAGATACTGGTCCCTACTGCTTTATTATTCTTGAGAAATATACGTTGGAGCTGAATCGTGTCTTTGGTAAAATAAAAGGTTCACTCCTGCTGCCTCACTTTCCTTATTTAAGACCGGATGTAGTTGCAGGGTCAGTAACAAAACAGAACATTCTGCAAGCTGTGAATCTATGGGTAGCTTCTACTAAGCCTGACAATAAAGGAGACTGTTGTCAGAATCCATCAGTTAAACACAAAAATCTACATCAATAACAAAATACACTAAGAAGTGTATTCGGACTGAGGAAGAAAATAATGTAATGAAGTGACATTGTTACAGTCTGCATGCTGTGGATCTAAAGGTACTAATCCTGCCTACAAACCAACATGTAGTCTGAATTCACTGGTTAACGACAGGGTACCATACATCGGTGGCAAATACACTAAGCATTGCCCCAGGATTAAAGGGAATCTGTCAGTAGGATCAATCCTCTTAAGCTATCTTCTTGGATCTTGAAAGTTGAATAAAATGAAACTGTGATCTGATGTCTTATTCCAGAGAAATCCATGTCTTTCTTAGTATGTGAATCTGACACTGATCTGCATGAAAATGTGCCTCTAGAGCTTATTTATGTTGAAAAGTGGAGTTACTAGTAGGAGACATGACTGACATTCTCCTGATTCTCCTGATCTATATGTCTGACACTGGTAATGTCTAGTTATGAGCGAATACATTCAGCACTATTTGTTACTCGCATGTATAGTAAGGTATTTGGGCTATTCGTTACTCGGCGAGTAATTAGGTATTCGCCTCAGTATGTTCGAGTGACCAGCCCAGCATGTTTGGCACTTTATTTGCAGCCAATGAACATGCTGGATTGGCTTGTCAATCACAGTAATGCCAGTATTATTGAAATCCACCGCACTCCCTGTGTGGAATATCTTAGAAACAAAAGGATTTTTTGAAACTTGCTAATTTATTCAAGTGAAAAACAGAAATCAATCAAATGTGATAGATCAAATAGTAGGCACTTATTAAACAATTGTACAAGCGACTCAATGTGATTGATGTTTCGACCCTCCCGGGTCTTACTCTAAAGTCGCACTTAATCCAGGATTTATGAGTGGCTCTTATGGTAAAGAGGATGTTCTCCCTGTAGTGTCAAGGGGCTGGGGAGAATGATAGTAACGTTAACAGCCTGTGATGGATAGGCATTTACATAGAGGCCCAACATACGTCCAAAAGTAATAGTGATTTACCAGGTACAGTCTTTTTCATACCAAGTATGGCCTAATAGTTGATTTTTCTCTGAGTATGACCTTGTTGAGGAATAGCAGCGGTGCATCAACGTCTTGCTGCTGTTTGCATATGCAATTTAAATAGAAAGTTGGTATGTCACTGGAGACAACCTTTTTTGCAGGTGCCAATGTATCAGCCTTAAATTGCTGGTAAGTTGTATGTAGTTTAATGGATTTGTCAGTTCTGGATAAAGCCTTGTAGAGGGGTAACAGCGGCGCATCTGCGTCTTGCTGGTGGACATGTAGGCTTAATACCCTTAGTGGATGGGGGATAGCGCTCCTGCGTCCTGTGGGACATGCCTTCTACGAGGCTTTATCCAGAACTGGCAAATCCATTAAACTACATACAACTTACCAGCAATTTAAGGCTGATACATTGGCACCTGCAAAAAAGGTTGTCTTCAGTGACATACCAACTTTCTATTTAAATTGCATATGCAAACAGCAGCAAGACGCTGATGCACCGCTGCTATTCCTCAACAAGGTCATACTCAGAGAAAAATCAACTATTAGGCCATAGTTGGTATCAAAAAGACTGAACCTGGTAAATCACTATTACTTTTGGATGTATGTTGGGCCTCTATGTAACTGCCTATCCATCACAGGCTGTTAACGTTACTATCATTCTCCCCAGCCCCTTGACACTACAGGGAGAACATCCTCTTTACCATAAGAGCCACTCATAAATCCTGGATTAAGTGCGACTTTAGAGTAAGACCCGGGAGGGTCGAAACATCAATCACATTGAGTCGCTTGTACGATTGTTTAATAAGTGCCTACTATTTGATCTGTCACATTTAATTGATTTCTGTTTTGCACTTGAATAAATTAGCAAGTTTCAAAAAATCCTTTTGTTTCTAAGGTATTCCACACAGGGAGTGCGGTGGATTTCAATAATACTGATACTAGACCTTACGGTCTGTCTCACCAGCATCCCGATCTAAATTTAGAGTGCAGGCCAAATTATATATATTAATCACAGTAATGCGGACGCTATCTTTGGTTTCAAAATAAATGGTATACACTGCATACTCTAGGGGTCTCAATTGCCAATATAGTGAAATTTATTTTGCAGTGCTTTAAACATAATATTCAACAGTGCAGAAGGCGAGCAGAGGTTAAACGCAACGTTTCGACTCTTCCCGAGTCAAGAAAATGCCAAACAACCCAGAAAAAGAATGAAGACTAGCATATGACATGTATGGCAAACAATTGGAACCAACAGCATTTTTGAAAAGGTAAGGTTCCTAGCAGAAAGAGTAATGTGAGGGTAATATACTAGAGTTGAGAGATATAGAGAGTAACATATAGTAGAAGGCCCCGGATGCTGGGGTCCAAGAAAGTGGAGGTAATGTGAGCATAGTATATTTATAAAAGAGACATGCAGATTAAGATATAGTAGGAGGTCCTGGGTACTAGGGTCTAAGGACGGTAAGCAAGCATAGGTTAGTTAGGTGAGGGTCCACATTATGACCTGTAGAGATGGATTAAATGTTACCTTGGCACGGCGCGCACATATACCAGGGGGCGGACCCCTGTGACAGCATGCCAGATACAGCAAGGCGCAGGAGCGCCGCTCGGACTACCACACCACCAGGTAACCCCCCTAACACACTGCCGCTCAGGCCTGCCTCACTGCGCCCATGATCACAAATAGCTAATAGGATGCATTAATCTTTAGATCCCACGACCGAAGGTTCGGTTAAGCCTATCAGCCCACCCACGTTACTCCATATATAAGGTATCCTCCTGTACAGTGTGTGTATTTCATTCTTCTCAATTGACCTGCAACCTTGGTAATACACTCTATTTTTCCACATAAAATCTATACCCTTCAGGGAGATCTTCCCTCAGCATACCTATATTCACGTGCCAAGGTAACATTTAACCCATCTCTGCAGGTCATAATGTGGACCCTCACCTAACCTATGCTTGCTTACCGTCCTTAGTCCCTAGTACCCAGGGTCTCCTACTATATCTTAATCTGCATGTCTCTTTTATAAATATACTATGCTCACATTACCTCCACTTTCTTGGACCCCAGCATCCGGGGCCTTCTACTATATGTTACTCTCTATATCTCTCAACTCTAGTATATTACCCTCACATTACTCTTTCTGCTAGGAACCTTACCTTTTCAAAAAATGCTGTTGGTTCCAATTGTTTGCAATACATGTAATATGCTAGTCTTCATTGTTTTTCTAAACTGTAAAGCGCTGCGGAATATGTTGGCGCTATATAAATAAAGATTATTATTATTATTATTATTATTATTTTTCTGGGTGGTTTGATGTTTTCTTATGTTTTCTTATGTGCCCTTTTATTTATTTATTTATCTCTGTTATGTTGTTATTTAAACACATTTTGATTTTTTCCAGTGACCACTTGATAAAGACTCGGGAAGAGTTGAAACGTCGAGTTTAACCTCTGGTCGCCTTCGGCACTGTTGAATATTATGTTTAAAGCACTGTCACTATATTGCGTATCACCCCTACTCTGGAACCCTCTACCCCAACATATCAGACTCTCACCTACCATCGAAACCTTCAAAAAGAACCTGAAGACCTACCTCTTCCAGCAAGCCTATAACCTGCAGTAACCACCGATCGACAAAACCGCTGCATGACCAGATCTACCCTCTCCTACTGTATTCTCACCCATCCCTTGTAGATTGTGAGCCTTCGCGGGCAGGGTCCTCTCTCTTCCTGTACCAGTTATGACTTGTATTGTTTAAGATTATTGTACTTGTTTTTATTATGTATACCCCTGCTTACATGTAATGCGCCATGGAATAAATGGCGCTATAACAATAAATAACAATAATAATTGGCAATTGATACCCCTAGAGTGTGCGGTGTATACCATTTATTTTGATTGCTACGGACTTTCTTAGTCCATTACACCAGCACCTCGCTATTCAAAAAGTCCTAGTGCACACCATTTTTCTTTACCTGATTAGCTATCTTTGGTGTGGCATTACTGTGATTGGCTGGCCTTCCAGTGTCATAGGGGATATTTAAAGGTTGCTGGCGCCATCTTGCGCACATTGCAGCCGGAAACAGCGTTGGGAGAGCATAGTTTGAGTGTAGGGAGAGTGATAGGAGTTTATAGTGAGCGTTATTCATTCCAAAAAGCTCTTTTAACCCCTTAAGCCCCGAGGGTGGTTTCCACGTTAATGACCAGGCCAATTTTTACAATTCTGACCACTGTCCCTTTATGAGGTTATAACTCTGGAACGCTTCAACGGATCCCAGTGATTCTGACAATGTTTTCTCGTGACATATTGTACTTCATGATAGTGGTAACATTTCTTTGATATGACCTGTGTTTATTTGTGAAAAAAATGGAAATTTGGCGAAAATTTTGAAAATTTCGCAGTTTTCCAACTTTGAATTTCTATGCAATTAAATCACAGAGATATGTCACACAAAATACTTGATAAGAAACATTTCCCACATGTCTACTTTACATCAGCACTATTTTGGAACCAAAATTTTTCTTTGTTAGGGAGTTATAAGGGTTAAAACTTGACCAGCAATTTCTCATTTTTACAACACCATTTTTTTTTAGGGACCACATCTCGTTTGAAGTCATTTTGAGGGGTCTTTATGATAGAAAATACCCAAGTGTGCCACCATTCTAAAAACTGCACCCCTCAAGGTGCTCAAAACCACATTCAAGAAGTTTATTAACCCTTCAGGTGTTTCACAGGAATTTTTGGAATGTTTAAATAAAAATGAACATTTAACTTTTTTTCACAAAAAATATACTTCAGCTCCAATTTGTTTTATTTTACCAAGGGTAACAGGAGAAAATGGACCCCAAAAGTTGTTTTACAATTTGCGCTGTGTACGCCGATACCCCATATGTGGGGTAAACCACTGTTTGGGCTCATGACAGAGCTCGGAAGCGAAGGAGCGCCATTTGACTTTTCAATGCAAAATTGACTGGAATTGAGATGGGACGCCATGTTACGTTTGGAGAGCCACTGATGTGCCTAAACATTGAAACCCCCCAGAAGTGACACCATTTTGGAAATTAGGTCCCCTAAGGACATTACTTAGAGGTGTGGTGAGCACTTTGACCCACCAAGTGCTTCACAGAAGTTTATAATGCAGAACCGTAAAAAAAAAAAATCATATTTTTTCACAAGAATAATCTTTTTGCCCCCAATTTTTTATTTTCCCAAGGGTAAGAGAAGAAATTAGTCCCCAAAAGTTGTTGTATTATTTGTCCTGAGTACGCTGATACCCCATATGTGGGGGGGAAACACCGTTTGGGCGCATGGGAGGGCTCAAAAGGGAAGGAGCGCCATTTGGAATGCAGACTTAGATGGAATGGTCTGCAGGCGTCACATTGCATTTGCAGAGCCCCTAATGTACCTAAACAGTAGAAACCCCCTGCAAGTGACCCCATATTGGAAACTAGACCCCCAAGGAACTTATCTAGATATGTTGTGAGAACTTTGAACCCCCAAGTGTTTCACTACAGTTTATAACGCAGAACCGTAAAAACAAAAAATCATATTTTTTCACAAAAATAATCTTTTCGCCCCCAATTTTTTATTTTCCCAAGGGTAAGAGAAGAAATTGGACCACAGAAGTTGTTGTACAATTTGTCCTGAGTACGCTGATACCCCATATGTGGGGGTAAACCACTGTTTGGGCGCATGGGAGAGCTCAGAAGGGAAGGAGCGCCGTTTGACTTTTCAATGCAAAATTGACAGGAATTGAGATGGGACGCCATGTTGCGTTTGGAGAGCCACTGATGTGCCTAAACATTGAAACCCCCCACAAATGACACCATTTTTGAAAGTAGACCCCTAAGGAACTTATCTAGAGGTGTGGTGAGCACTATGACCCACCAAGTGCTTCACAGAAGTTTATAGTGCAGAATCGTAAAAATAAGAAATCATTTTTTTCACAAAAATTATCTTTTCACCCCCAATTTTTTATTTTCCCAAGGGTAAGAGAAGAAATTGGACCCCAAAAATTGTTGTATTATTTGTCCTGAGTACGCTGATACCCCATATGTGGGGTGAGGAACCACTGGGAGCATGGGAGGGCTCAGAAGGGAAGGAGTGCCATTTGGAATGCAGACTTAGATGGAATGGTCTGCAGGCGTCACATTGCGTTTGCAGAGCCCCTAATGTACCTAAACAGTAGAAACCCCCCACAAGTGACCCCATATTGGAAACTAGACTCCCCAAGGAACTTATCTAGATGTGTTGTGAGAACTTTGAACCCCCAAGTGTTTCACTACAGTTTATAACGCAGAGCCGTGAAAATAAAAAATATTTTTTTCCCACAAAAATTATTTTTAGCCCCAAGTTTTGTATTTTCCCAAAGGTAACAGGAGAAATTGGACCCCAAAAGTTGTTGTCCAATTTGTCCTGAGTACGCTGATACCCCATATGTTGGGGTAAACCCCTGTTTGGGCACACGGGAGAGCTCGGAAGGGAAGGAGCAGTGTTTTACTTTTTCAACGCAGAACTGGCTGGAATTGAGATCGGACGCCATGTCGCGTTTGGAGAGCCCCTGATGTGCCTAAACAGTGGAAACACACCAATTCTAACTGATACCCTAATCCAAACACACCCCTAACCCTAAACCCAACGGTAACCCTAACCACACCTCTAACCCAGACACACCCCTAACCCTAATCCCATCCCTATTCCCAACCGTAAATGTAATCCTAACCCTAACTTTAGCCCCAACCTTAACTTTAGCCTTAACCCTAGCCCCAACCTTAAGTGCAGCCTTAACCCTAACCCTAGCCCTAACCCTATCCCTAACCCTAGCCCTAACCCTAACCCTAACCCTAGCCCTAGCCCTAACCCTAGCCCTAACCCTTGCCCTAGCCCAAACCCTAATGGGAAAATGGAAATAAATACATTTTTAAAATTTTAAAATTTTTCCCTAACTAAGGGGGTGATGAAGGGGGGTTTGATTTACTTATATAGCAGGTTTTTTAGCGGATTTTTATGATTGGCAGCCGTCACACACTGAAAGACGCTTTTTATTGCAAAAAATATTTTTTGTGTTACCACATTTTGAGAGCTATAATTTTTCCATATTTGAGTTCACAGAGTTATGTGAGGTCTTGTTTTTTTGCGGGACGAGTTGACGTTTTTACTGGTAACATTTTCGGGCACATGACATTTTTTGATCGCTTTTTATTCCGATTTTTGTGAGGCAGAATGATCAAAAACCAGCCATTTATGAATTTCTTTTGGGGGAGGCGTTTATACCGTTCCGCGTTTGGTAAAATTGATAAAGCAGTTTTATTCTTCGCGTCACTACGATTACAGCGATACTTCATTTATATTTTTTTTATGTTTTGGCGCTTTTATACGATAAAAACTATTTTATAGAAAAAATAATTATTTTGGCATCACTTTATTCTCAGGACTATAACTTTTTTACTTTTTTGCTGATGATGCTGTATGGTGGCTCGTTTTTTGCGGGACAAGATGACGTTTTCAGCGGTTACATGGTTATTTATATCTGTCTTTTTGATCACATGTTATTCCACTTTTTGTTCGACAGTATGATAATAAAGCATTGTTTTTTGCCTCGTTTTTTATTTTTTTTCTTCCGGTGTGTAATGAAGGGGTTAACTAGTGGGACAGTTTTATAGGTTGGGTCATTACGGAGGCGGTGATACTAAATATGTGTACTTTTATTGCTTATTTTTTTATTTAGATAAAGAAATGTATTTATGGGAATAATATTTTTTTTTCATTATTTAGGAATTATTTTAAATTTCTTTTACACATGTGGAAAATTTTTTTTTTTACTTTTTTACTTTGTCCCAGGGGGGGACGTCACTCTGTCAGATCACCGATCTGTCTGAGAGCACTGCAGGCTTACCAAGCGCCTGCTCTGAATAGGCACTTGGTAAGCCACCTCCCTCCCTGCAGGACCCGGATGCCGTGGCCATATTGGATCTGGGCCTGCTGCAAGGAGGGAGGTAAGGAGACCCTCGCAGCAACGCAATCACATCGCGTTGCTGCGGGGGTCTCAGGGAAGCCCGCAGGGAGCGCCTCCCTGCGCGATGCTTCGCCAGGCCGCCGGCGCACCGTGATCATGTTTGATCGCGGTGTGCCAGGGGTTAATGTGCCGAGAGTGGTCCGTGACATAGTGCCAGATGTTAGCTGCGATAGGCAGCTGACACCCGGCCGCGATTGGCCGCGCTCCCCCCGTGAGCGTGGCCGATCCACTATGACGTACTATCCCGTCACTGGGAATTAAGTCCCAGGTCACCTTGACGGGATAGTATGTCATATGGGATTAAGGGGTTAAGAGCTGAAAATTGTGAAAATTAGTTGACTGTTAGGTGGGGCTAGCGTAGGAAGAGATTTAATAGGTGGGAGAGTGAAAGGCAGGCAACTGGGTATTCTCATAATTGCATGTACATGCTGCAGGTTTCTGCTATTTTCCACTGTGTTGTATAGTAGTTAGTATTAGGAACAGACTGTGGGATTACCAAAATATAAAAATCAGCTATTTGTAGAGGCAAATAATATTAGGTAGTACCAGCATATACAAAACCATTTTTTGGGAGCTACTCAATATTCCTGTGTAGCAGCCTATACATTTTTATTTTCTTTTACTGCAAAATAATATTCCTCAGTGCCATCATATAGTAACATAGATTTTAAAATGTAACTAGCTGAAGAGCCCGGCGTTGCCTGGGCATAGTAAATATCTGTGGTTACTTATAGCACCTCACTTCTCTTATTTTCCCATCATGCCTCTCATTTTCCCAATCATATCTTTCATTTTCCCCTCACATCTCTCATTTTCTCCCTCACACCTCTCATTTTCTTCCTCATTCCTCTCATTCCCCCCTAACACTTGTCATTTTGACCTCACATCTGTCATTTTCCGATCACTCCACTATTTTCCCTCACTCCTCTCATTTTGCAATCACACCTTTTCATTTTCACCTCACACCTCTCATTTTCACCTCAGTATATACATGTTTGTCATCTCCCTTATATATAGTATACAACTGTATGTCATCTCCTGTATATAGTATATACCTGTTTGTCATCTCCCCTGTATATAGTATATACCTGCTGTGTGTCATCTCCCCTGTATATAGTATATACCTGTATGTCATCTCCTCCTATATATAGTATATACCTGTATGTATTCTCCTTCTATATATAGTATATACCTGTATGTCATCTCCTCCTGTATATAGTATATATCTGTGTGTCATCTCCTCCTGTATATAGTATATACATGTATGTCATCTTCTATATAGCATATACCTGTATGTCATCTCCTCCTGTATATAGTATATACCTGTAGGTCATCTGCTCCTGTATATAGTATATACCTGTGTGTCATCTCCTCATGTATATAGTATATACCTGTAGGTCATCTGCTCCTGTTTATAGTATATACCTGTGTGTCGTCTCCTACAGGTATATAGTATATACCTGTAGGTCATCTGCTCCTGTATATAGTATATACCTGTGTGTCATCTCCTCCTGTATATAGTATATACCTGTAGGTCATCTGCTCCTGTATATAGTATATACCTGTATGTCATCTCCCCTGTATATAGTATGTACCTGTATGTCATCTCCTGTATATAGTATATCTCTGTGTGTCATCTCCTCCTGTATATAGTATATATCTGTGTGTCATCTCCTCCTGTATATAGTATATACCTGTGTGCCATCTCTCCTGTATATAGTATATACCTGTGTGTCATCTCCTCCTGTATTAGACCGCATTCACACGTTATTTGTTCAGTATTTTTACCTCAGTATTTGTAAGCTAAATTGGCAGCCTGATAAATCCCCAGCCAACAGGATGCCCTCCCCCTAGCAGTATATATTAGCTCACACATACACATAGACAGGTCATGTGACTGACAGCTGCCGTATTTCCTATATGGTACATTTGTTGCTCTTGTAGTTTGTCTGCTTATTAATCAGATTTTTATTTTTGAAGGATAATACCAGACTTGTGTGTGTTTTAGGGCGAGTTTCGTTTGTCAAGTTGTGTGTGTTGAGTTGCGTGTGGCGACATGCATGTAGCGACTTCTGTGAGATGAGTTTTGTGTGGCAACATGCGTGTAGCAACTTTTGTGTGTCGAGTTGCATGTGACAGGTTAGTGTAGAAAGTTGTGTGCAGCAAGTTTTGCGCATAGCGAGTTTTGCGCGTGGTGAGTTTTATGTGTAGTACCTTTTGAGTATGTGCAAGTTTTGTGTGAGGCAACTTTTGCATGTGTTGCAACTTTTGTGCATGTGGCAATTTTTCCGCGTGTGCAAGTTTTGCGTGTGGCGAGTTTTCCATGAGGTTAGTTTTGCACTTGTGGCGAGTTTTGCGTGAGCCTAGTTTTTGCATGTGGCGAGTTTTGCGCGTGGCGAGTTTTGAGCGGCGACTTTTGTGTTTCGACTTTTATGTGGCAAGGTTGGTGTATGTGTGGTGAAATGTGTGCTGAGGGTCATATGTGTTCAAGCACATTTTGTGTGTGTGTTCATATCCCCGTGTGTGATGAGTATCCCATGTCGGGGCCCCACCTTAGCAACTGTACGGTATATACTCTTTGGCGCCATCGCTCTCATTCTTTAAGTCCCCCTTGTTCACATCTGGCAGCTGTCAATTTGCCTCCAACACTTTTCCTTTCACTTTTTCCCCATTATGTAGATAGGGGCAAAATTGTTTGGTGAATTGGAAAGCGCGGGGTTAAAATTTCACCTCACAACATAGCCTATGATGCTCTCGGGGTCCAGATGTGTGACTGTGCAAAATTTTGTTGCTGTAGCTACGACGCCTCCAACACTTTTCCTTTCACTTTTTTCCCCATTATTTAGATAGGGGCAAAATTGTTTCGTGAATTGGAAAGCACAGGGTTAAAATTTTGCCTCACAACATAGCCTATGATGCTCTCGGGGTCCAGACGTGTGACTGTGCAAAATTTTGTGGCTGTAGCTGCGATGGTGCAGATGCCAATCCCGGACATACATACACACACACACACATACACACACATTCAGCTTTATATATTAGATTGCTAAATAATATTTCTTATCTATTGCTTAAATATCTAATATTTGTCCAGCAGTTGTGCGACTGGCGCGAAACCTCTTGAGCTATGGAAATGTCACTATTTACCATTAATTTCTCAGAGTCTGCTGTTGGCGTGTTTCATAAAGGCGATGTAAAAAATCCCCAAAATATTATATTTGTTTAAAAAATAGTATATCTTTATCTAGCAGTTGTGCGACAGGTGCAATCTGGATAGAGATAATTTAATGTGGCAATTTAGCAGTGGCAATAATCTTCGTTACTCCGCATTTGGAGTGTGTCAGCAAGGTGATCTAAAAAAAATCATAATTTTCTATTTGTTAAAAAAATAGCATAGCTTTATCTAGCAATTGTGCAAACGGCGCAATCCGGGCAGAGATAATAAATAATAATAATTTTATTTATATAGCGCCAACACATTCTGCAGCGCTTTACAAATTATAGAGGGGACTTGTACAGACAATAGACATTACAGCATAACAAAAAACACAGTTCAAAACAGATACCAGGAGGAGTGAGGGCCCTGCTCGCAAGCTTACAGACTATGAGGAAGAGGGGAGACACGAGAGGTGGATGGTAACAATTGCTTTAGTTAGTCGGATCAGCCATAGTGTGAGGCTCGGGTGTTCATGTAAAGCTGCATGAACCAGTTAACTGCCTAAGTATGTAACAGTACAGACACAGAGGGCTATTAACTGTGTAAAGTGTATGAGAACATGATGCGAGGAACCTGATTATGTTTTTTTTTTCTTATTCTTACGTGACAATTTAGCAGTGGCAATAATTTTCATTACTCCACATTTTGAGTGTGTCAGAAAGGTGATCTAAAAAAATCATAATTTTCTATTAGTTTAAAAAATAGCATATCTTTATCTAGCACTTGTGTGACTAGCACAAAGCCTGCAGAGATAGGCAAATGTAACTATTTACCTGTAATTTATGCCAGTCTGCTGTTGCCATGTCTATTCAAGCTGCAATCTAAAAAAATAGCTACACATTGCTAGATACAGTGAATTTGTACATAAGACCTTTGCGAGGGTACTTGTGAAAAATAAAGCCAGTATTTTTTGGTTTCAGAAGCATAATGCATTCAAAATGAGAAAGGGACGTTAAGTAACGTGGATGTAGTGGTGCCCGCCAAGGCGATGTGACAGATCCAAAGGTGACTGTATCTCGTTCTAGGTTCCTGTCCAAATTTGGTTAGCGCGCTACACCACTGATGAACCCAGATAAGTACAAGGATATTGTGGGTTGGATGGCAGACAAAGGCTCCAGTGTGTTGACAAGTATCACCACAAATTCTTTCACACGGTCCCATCTCGGGGGCCAAGAGACTGGGCCTCTGAATCCTCAAACTGGTCCTCCTTCTTCCCACCATCAATGGTCCCTGAAGACATATGACCCTAACATTGGCTACTCTGAAGAACTCTTTACGTTCCCTTGTAATTTGTTAGGCCTCTCAATGTGCACCATTAAAGAGGGTCATGAGGAGGTGGAGTGCAGAGATGCACACATATTTGAACATAAAATTAGGCTTGTACATGTTCCTGACATGGGTTTCAATCCTGACAGACTGACAATAGAGGCCATTGCTTGCATACATGTTGTGAATTCTGTGGCAGAGCTCCCTCCTGTGGTCACAAGTGGTACTTCGGCTCGTTCTCTCTGTGAGCTTCCGTTGGTAGAGGAAAGTGGTACTGCGGCTTCTGAGTTTCCTTCCTCAGGTGATGTGGTGAAGTCGTTAGGTGCTGCTCTATTTAACTCCACCTAGTGCTTTGATCCTGGCCTCCAGTCAATGTTCTAGTATTGGACCTGTTTCCTCCTGGATCGTTCCTGTGGCCTGCTGCTCTGCATAGCTAAGTTCCTCTTTGCTATTTGTTTGCTGTTTTTTTCTGTCCAGCTGTCAATTTGTTTTTTTCTGCTTGCTGGAAGCTCTGGGACGCAGAGGGTGTACCTCCGTGCCATTAGTTTGGTACGGAGGGTCTTTTTGCCCCCTTTGCGTGGTTTTTGTAGGGTTTTGTGTTGACCACAAAGTTACTTTTCCTATCCTCGCTCTGTTCAGAAAGTTGGGCCTCACTTTGCTAAATCTATTTCATCTCTACGTTTGTCTTTTCATCTTAACTCACAGTCATTATATGTGGGGGCTGCCTTTTCCTTTGGGGTATTTCTCTGAGGCAAGGTAGGCTTATTTTCTTTCTTCAGGCTAGCTAGTTTCTCAGGCCGTGCCGAGTTGCATAGGGAGCGTTAGGCGCAATCCACGGCTGCCTTTAGTGTTGTTGGTGAGGATTAGGGATTGCGGTCAACAGAGTTCCCACGTCTCAGAGCTTGTTCTTGTTTTTTGGGATATTGCCAGGTCACTGTATGTGCGCTGACCTCTATGTCCATTGTGGTACTGAATTACCTTTCATAACAGTACTGGAGGCCATAAGTACTAATGATTCCCAATAGAGGGAAAAAAGAAGTTCTGAGACCATTTTTTTTTCTTTGCACTGTGTTTTGCCTTTTTTTCCCCCTAGACATTTGGGTGGTTCAGGACACAGGTGTAGCAATGGACATTAAAGGTCTGTCTTCATGTGTGGATCAGCTCACGGCAAGAGTACAAAGTATTCAAGACTTTGTGGTTCAGAATTCTATGTTAGAACCGAGAATTCCTATTCCTGATTTGTTTTTTGGAGATAGAACTAAATTTCTGAGTTTCAAAAATAATTGTAAACTATTTCTGGCTTTGAAACCTCGCTCCTCTGGTGACCCAGTTCAACAAGTTAGGATCGTTATTTCTTTTTTGCGTGGCGACCCTCAGGACTGGGCATTTTCTCTTGCGTCAGGAGATCCTGCATTAAGTAATATCGATGCATTTTTCCTGGCGCTCGGATTGCTGTACGATGAGCCTAATTCTGTGGATCAGGCAGAGAAGAATTTGCTGGCTCTGTGTCAGGGTCAGGATGAAATAGAGGTATATTGTCAGAAATTTAGAAAGGGGTCCGTACTCACTCAGTGGAATAAAGGTGCGCTCACAGCTATTTTCAGAAAAGGTCTCTCTGAAGCCCTTAAGGATGTCATGGTGGGATTAACTATGCCTGCTGGTCTGAATGAGTCTATGTCTTTGGCCATTCAGATCGGTCGACGCTTGCGCGAGCGTAAATCTGTGCACCATTTGGCGGTATTACCTGAGCTTAAACCTGAACCCATGCAGTGCGATAGGACTTTGACCAGAGTTGAACGGCAAGAACACAGACGTCTGAATGGGCTGTGTTTCTACTGTGATGATTCCACTCATGCTATCTCTGATTGTCCTAAGCGCACTAAGCGGTTCGCTAGGTCTGCCACCATTGGTACGGTACAGTCAAAATTTCTTCTGTCTGTTACCTTGATCTGCTCTTTATCATCGTATTCTGTCATGGCATTTGTGGATTCAGGCGCTGCCCTGAATTTGATGGACTTGGAGTATGCTAGGCGTTGTGGGTTTTTCTTGGAGCCCTTGCAGTGTCCCATTCCATTGAGAGGAATTGATACTACGCCTTTGGCCAAGAATAAGCCTCAGTACTGGACCCAGCTGACCATGTGCATGGCTCCTGCACATCAGGAGGCTATTCGCTTTCTGGTGTTGCATAATCTGCATGATGTGGTCGTGTTGGGGTTGCCATGGCTACAAGTCCATAATCCAGTATTAGATTGGAAATCCATGTCTGTGTCCAGCTGGGGTTGTCAGGGGGTACATGGTGATGTCCCATTTCTGACTATTTCGTCATCCACCCCTTCTGAGGTTCCTGAGTTCTTGTCTGATTACCGGGATTTATTTGATGAGCCCAAGTCCGATACCCTACCTCCGCATAGGGATTGTGATTGTGCTATCGATTTGATTCCTGGTAGTAAATTCCCAAAAGGTCGACTGTTTAATTTATCTGTGCCTGAGCACGCCGCTATGCGGAGTTATGTGAAGAAGTCTTTGGAGAAGGGGCATATTCGCCCGTCATCGTCGCCATTAGGAACAGGGTTCTTTTTTGTAGCCAAGAAGGATGGTTCACTGAGACCTTGTATAGATTACCGCCTTCTAAATAAGATCACGGTTAAATTTCAGTACCCCTTGCCATTGTTATCTGATTTGTTTGCTCGGATTAAAGGGGGCTAGTTGGTTCGCCAAGATAGATCTTCGTGGTGCGTATAATCTTGTGCGTATTAAGCGAGGCGATGAGTGGAAAACTGCATTTAATACGCCCGAGGGCCATTTTGAGTATCTAGTAATGCCATTCGGACTTGCCAATGCTCCATCAGTGTTTCAGTCCTTTATGCATGACATCTTCCGAGAGTACCTGGATAAATTCCTGATTGTGTACTTAGATGACATTTTGATCTTCTCGGATGATTGGGAGTCTCATGTGAAGCAGGTCAGAACGGTGTTTCAGGTCCTGCGTGCTAATTCTTTGTTTGTGAAGGGATCAAAGTGTCTCTTTGGTGTTCAGAAGGTTTCATTTTTGGGGTTCATCTTTTCCCCTTCTACTATCGAGATGGACCCTGTTAAGGTCCAAGCCATCCATAATTGGACTCAGCCGACATCTCTGAAAAGTCTGCAAAAGTTCCTGGGCTTTGCTAATTTTTATCGTCGCTTCATCTGCAATTTTTCTAGTATTGCTAAACCATTGACCGATTTGACCAAGAAAGGTGCTGATTTGGTCAATTGGTCTTCTGCTGCGGTGGAAGCTTTTCAAGAGTTGAAGCGTCATTTTTCTTCTGCCCCTGTGTTGTGTCAACCAGATGTTTCGCTTCCGTTCCAGGTCGAGGTTGATGCTTCTGAGATTGGAGCAGGGGCTGTTTTGTCGCAGAGAAGTTCTGATTGCTCGGTGATGAAACCATGCGCCTTCTATTCCAGGAAGTTTTCGCCTGCTGAGCGTAATTATGATGTGGGCAATCGAGAGTTGCTGGCCATGAAGTGGGCATTCGAGGAGTGGCGTCATTGGCTTGAAGGAGCTAAGCATCGCGTGGTGGTCTTGACTGATCATAAGAACTTGACTTATCTCGAGTCCGCCAAGCGGTTGAATCCTAGACAAGCTCGTTGGTCATTGTTTTTTGCCCGTTTTGACTTTGTGATTTCATACCTTCCGGGCTCTAAAAATGTGAAGGCGGATGCTCTGTCTAGGAGTTTTGTGCCCTACTCTCCGGGTGTATCTGAGCCGGCGGGTATTCTCAAAGAGGGAGTAATTGTGTCTGCCATCTCCCCTGATTTGCGGCGGGTGCTGCAAAAATTTCAGGCTAATAAACCTGATCGTTGCCCAGCGGAGAAACTGTTTGTCCCTGATAGGTGGGCGAATAAAGTTATCTCTGCGGTTCATTGTTCGGTGTTGGCTGGTCATCCTGGAATCTTTGGTACCAGAGAGTTAGTGGCTAGATCCTTTTGGTGGCCATCTCTGTCGCGGGATGTGCGTACTTTTGTGCAGTCCTGTGGGATTTCTGCTCGGGCTAAGCCCTGCTGTTCTCGTGCCAGTGGGTTGCTTTTGCCCTTGCCGGTCCCGAAGAGGCCTTGGACACATATCTCTATGGATTTTATTTCAGATCTTCCCGTCTCTCAAAAGATGTCAGTCATTTGGGTGGTCTGTGATCGCTTCTCTAAGATGGTCCATTTGGTACCCTTGTCTAAATTGCCTTCCTCCTCTGATTTGGTGCCATTGTTTTTCCAGCATGTGGTTCGTTTACATGGCATTCCAGAGAATATCGTTTCTGACAGAGGTTCCCAGTTTGTTTCGAGGTTTTGGCGAGCCTTTTGTGGTAGGATGGGCATTGACTTGTCTTTTTCCTCGGCTTTCCATCCTCAGACTAATGGCCAGACCGAACGAACCAATCAGACCTTGGAAACATATCTGAGATGTTTTGTTTCTGCTTATCAGGATGACTGGGTGTCCTTTTTGCCTTTGGCTGAGTTCGCCCTTAATAATCGGGCCAGCTCGGCTACCTTGGTTTCACCGTTTTTCTGCAACTCTGGGTTCCATCCTCGTTTCTCTTCAGGGCAGGTTGAGTCTTCGGACTGTCTTGGTGTGGATACTGTGGTGGACAGGTTGCAGCAGATTTGGACTCATGTAGTGGACAATTTGACTTTGTCCCAGGAGAAGGCTCAACGTTTCGCTAATCGCAGACGCTGTGTGGGTCCCCGACTTCGGGTTGGGGACTTGGTTTGGTTATCTTCTCGTCATATTCCTATGAAGGTTTCCTCTCCTAAGTTTAAACCTCATTTTATTGGTCCGTATAGGATTTCTGAGGTTCTTAATCCTGTGTCTTTTCGTCTGACCCTTCCAGATTCTTTTTCCATACATAACGTATTCCATAGGTCATTGTTGCGGAGATACGTGGCACCTATGGTTCCATCTGTTGATCCTCCTGCCCCGGTTTTGGTGGAGGGGGAGTTGGAGTATATTGTGGAGAAGATTTTGGATTCTCGTGTTTCAAGGCGGAAACTCCAGTATCTGGTTAAGTGGAAGGGTTATGCTCAGGAAGATAATTCCTGGGTCTTTGCCTCTGATGTCCATGCTCCTGATCTTGTTCGTGCCTTTCATATGGCTCATCCTGGTCGTCCTGGGAGCCCTGGTGAGGGTTCGGTGACCCCTCCTCAAGGGGGGGTACTGTTGTGAATTCTGTGGCAGAGCTCCCTCCTGTGGTCACAAGTGGTACTTCGGCTGGTTCTCTCTGTGAGCTTCCGTTGGTGGAGGAAAGTGGTACTGCGGCTTCTGAGTTTCCTTCCTCAGGTGATGTGGTGAAGTCGTTAGGTGCTGCTCTATTTAACTCCACCTAGTGCTTTGATCCTGGCCTCCAGTCAATGTTCTAGTATTGGACCTGTTTCCTCCTGGATCGTTCCTGTGGCCTGCTGCTCTGCATAGCTAAGTTCCTCTTTGCTATTTGTTTGCTGTTTTTTTCTGTCCAGCTTGTCAATTTGTTTTTTTCTGCTTGCTGGAAGCTCTGGGACGCAGAGGGTGTACCTCCGTGCCGTTAGTTCGGTACGGAGGGTCTTTTTGTCCCCTTTGCGTGGTTTTTGTAGAGTTTTGTGTTGACCACAAAGTTACCTTTCCTATCCTCGCTCTGTTCAGAAAGTTGGGCCTCACTTTGCTAAATCTATTTCATCTCTACGTTTGTCTTTTCATCTTAACTCACAGTCATTATATGTGGGGGCTGCCTTTTCCTTTGGGGTATTTCTCTGAGGCAAGGTAGGCTTATTTTCTTTCTTCAGGCTAGCTAGTTTCTCAGGCCGTGCCGAGTTGCATAGGGAGCGTTAGGCGCAATCCACGGCTGCCTTTAGTGTTGTTGGTGAGGATTAGGGATTGCGGTCAACAGAGTTCCCACGTCTCAGAGCTTGTTCTTGTTTTTTGGGTTATTGCCAGGTCACTGTATGTGCGCTGACCTCTATGTCCATTGTGGTACTGAATTACCTTTCATAACACATACACTATATTCAGAATTTAATCCTAATTTGTTTGGTGTCCGGTAGAATCCAATTTCCTGACAATAATCATACAGCTCCCCCAACTCCTGTATTATATTCACCTTACAGCAGCTTCACCCACAATGACACTTGTTCCATTGGGATCCTGGGGCAAAAATGAACTGTTGAGCTTACGAGACGCAGGATTCACAGCACCTGCTGGCCCTCTGAAAATGTGAAGCGAGGGCCGCATAATGAAATGGCGGTGGATGTAGTGGTTGTGGCGGGCGAAGCCCCAAATTCAAATGGGCATGTTTAAAATGGCAATAAAAAGGGATGGGGAATAAGTATCCCCCTATCTTGCTAATTATTTGGCATCAGGGAGGAACCTCCCAAATGTAGGAGTGAGAGCTCTCCCAAATGTACGATACTGGGCCATCTGAGGGCCCTTACCAATCTTAGGTTTACGGCACCTCCTGGCACTCTGAAAATTGTAAGCAAGGGCCACATAATGACATCACGAAGAACATGGTGGTGGTGGCGGGTGAAGCCCAAAATTCAAATGGGCATGTTTGAAATGGCATTGTAAAGGGATGGGAATATGTATTCCATTATACTGCTAACTATTCAGCATGAGGGAGGGACTTCCCAAATGTAGGAGTGAGAGCCCTCACAAATTGTAAAGAAAAAATAAAGCCAAAACGCTCCGTGTGAACATTTACTAAAGGGGAGGTATAATTTTTTTTGCTCTATATACTTGTAATTATGAAGGAAAAATGTTTCTTAGCATTTTTCCCTTAAAAAAATGCTGGTTTGGTTGGTCTTTTTAAAAATCTGTAAAACCGACGCAATTGTCTGACAACATTATTCCCAGATACCATATGTGAGTCAGAAAGGTATGCAGGCATCTTCTATATCCTGTTCCCATTTAATTTTAGCTATTTCCCATCCATTTTAGCTTTTTTTTCAATGCCCCCAGACCTGTTTGTTGGGTCCAGACGAAAAATATTCAGCTTTCCCATTGGATTCGTTATTCGGTAAGAATGCTAGAAATTATTTGTGCCGATTTTCCTGAATCCAAATGTTAGGCGATGGGATTCTCCCGCTGCATAGGATAGATCCCAAGCATTGCCTAATGCCATGGTCTCCCATTCAGGTCTGGCCAAGGCAGGTCATGCTCAGCACAGACATCGGCCCCAGCCTCTTGCTCAGGTTTCTGCTGGCTCTCCAGCCAAGTCTATGGGAAGCAGTGATATGCTGGTGCACCCCTGCGCTCCGGAGTCTAAGTCCAGAGATCACCTTACTGAGCATATCTGTGAAGTGGCGTCTTCTCATTGGTTGTCGGACGTTAGCTGCTCTGGTGATGTGGTGGCTCTGGATAGGCCCACGGGTGATGTCACGTGAGTGCTTGAGGTGGAGATTAGGGTTTAAAAGGCTCTCAGCAGCACACGCGGGTGCAGTAGTATCATTTATGTGTGGTGTTTATGAGTGGATACTTTACCACTCTGTTTACACGCGACGCTCTATACACTTAGAGTTCTTTCGTTAGCAAGGTAGGGTTAGGACTGGGTAGGTACCTCTTGGCTTAGCATCTGTTTAGTTCATGTGTGCGGTTAGCACAGCTGAGTTACAGAGCAAGTCCAACTTTCAGGCTACACCTCTCAGGGAAAGCATCAGGGCTTTGCACATTAGTTCTTTCCTTTGCCTCTGCATCTGCCTCATTCTTGTGTGCGATTGACACAGTTTAGTTGCAGAGCGAGCACAACCCATGTGCTATCGACCCTGTTATATTTAACAGGGTATATTACTCAGCATATTGAGTGCAGTACCTCTCAGTGAAGTAACTGAGCTTGCTACTTTGTGTACTGTTCATACTGTGTGGAGTTAACGCAGTCTTATTAAGGCTAACGCTAACTGCTTCATTCCGCCTTTGTTCACTCTAGCACGGTGGACTCGGGGTTGCAATTGCATTTTATTATTTATTTTTGTTTTGTGCAATCCGCCAACCCTAACACCGAATATTTCACTATTCGCTCATCACTAGTAATGTCCTTTTTTAATTAAAATAAGCTATAGATGCAGCATCCCAGGGAGATGATATGGCCCAAAGATCTTCACAAATTATTTACATATTAAGAAAAACGTTTTGAGTTCTCTGGAATAAGACATTGGATCGCATATCAATGTATAATTTTATTCAAATGCAACTGAGTCTAAGGCGGTAGTCATGTGAGCCGGACGCTTTTTCCATGCCAGGGCCGTTACTGAAAGTTGAATATTGTAGGTGTGCAACTGTGACATTACTCCTGAATCTGATGCCTCCATCATCCATCCTAATACACTTTTTGCAGAACCATTTTGTTTAACCCTTTCAATCAGGATGCCCAACCATCTTTTACAATCAGTGTTTTTTTTATGCACAGCCAAACTGATGAAAAGGGAGTAACAGGTTATGCATTCTCCTTTGCTTTCAATACAATACACCAGCTCTTTTCCCAGAGTTACAATTAGCATTTTGTTCTCACCTACATGTATAGCAAAGGAATGGGGAGATGTTTGGAATGCCTACATTTTCCTATGTGTAGGGTCATACGGGTCTAGATGTGTTGCTATGATCCTTTTACCCTGTTTCTTGGCCTAGTCTAGTCCCAGGGGCCGCTTGTAGAGTCATTGGTCCCCTTTTCAGTACCCACAGCAGGATGCAACCTTTTCCTAAGGTCCAAATCTCACTGGACAGTACCATTTCCAGACTTGTAAGCCTTTTCCTTGCAGGGGGATTGCCACTTGCCTGAGATGTCCTGCCGCCTCTGTAACTAGTCCCTTTTCATACTGAGCCTTGTATATTCCAACACTGGTCCACCTGTGTTCTCCCTTTCACCTCCTCTCTAACATTAACTCTCATCACTATATCCCTAAAGACTCCTTCACTGGCCCCCTTGGAATCTGCCTCCCTTCAGGGGCCAGTCTTGCAGTTAACCCTGCAGGAACTTGACACACATCACAACCATAGGGATAAATACTTTTCATAATAATGTAACATGCAATAAGTACGCTAAAAGAAGAGCGTGGGCCACACCTCTAAAAAATCATTGATCTAATGCTACTAGGCAAAAATATATATTGCTGAAAATGAGGTTTTTAGTATAACATTCTGATCAGACTGTGTGGCGCCCACTGCCACAGCATGGCAAATCTTTCAAAGGTCCTAATATTTATAGCCTTAAAGGAGTGGCGTTGTGCGCTAAACACCGTCGCAGTGATAACACACCAGAAAGGCAGGGCGGCTTGATGCCTCACAGCACCCATGCTGCAAAACTGAGTCCCCAGACTCCAGACCACACCACCCCACAAGCACAAAAAGCACAGCAAGAATGAGTGCCACACAGCACCCACACCAAAGGAAAGGAGCAATAAGACATACTTCAACATTAACTCAATGATGTCTTCATGGGAGGGGCATGATAGCCACCCCTCACACAACTTCCTTTGACCTGTATGCCATTATACACAGCTTAGGAGCGTTGATCCTACTGACAGATTCCTTTTACAATTGAGTTATATTTTTGTATTTTAAAACTATAAGCACCGAAAAGGATCTAGCACTTATGGATTTTAAATGCAGATTTCTTTTACCAAATCGATCGGAACTACTTAATGAAATGTCACAACCGTATCAAAGGAACAGATTGACAAAAAGATTTTCAATGCGGCCATTTATTTACAAGATCCTTTTATCTTCAAATGTTACGTTGTACAAAGTGTTTCTAAAGCAACGTTAATGGTGTGTTTGTAAATTTAGCCAGACATTTGACTTGATTGAGGGTAGCACAGAAAGCAATCTAGCACTACTGCCTTTGATTCATCACCGCAGCGGTACAGAAGGTTAGGAGGTAACTGATTGCAGATTTCTGTAGATAATGGATACAAATAACAACATCACTGCTTAAATTCAATGGAAAATGTGCTGCTTTATTGTATTGCAGAAACTTTTCTAACTGGATTGTCAAACTTTATGCATTTAATAACTTGCAGTAATTTGCTTTGTGGAAATAACGTGTTTGTCTTTAAAGAGGGAATTCTAAATATTACAGCCTAAATATGGGGATACATTGTTCTCTTCCAGAGAAAAATACAAATAGAAGGCCCTGGTGATCAATTATAAGTTATCTTTCCAGCAATGTAAGTTCTGGCGTCTCCTGTCAGCGCATTCAGTGTAACGGCGTTGTCATATCACTCTGAGGTGCACTATATTTATGAAGCCCTGGATGATCTCAAGTACGTGACAGGGAATGTACTTAATTGTCTGTCACTGGTGAGATGATCTACGATACTACATGCTGCAAGAGAGCTGTAAAGAGTGTTGAAGCAAGATGACAATGTCTACAGTAAAGCTATTCCCAATAATTAGCCTCAACGCTGAATTATATTATGGAGGGAACGTTCCCAAATCGATGTCATAGGCTCTGTTCACATATCCAGTTGTCATATATTTGTAATGGATTCAGTATTAAAACAAAAATCTGTATTAAACAAAGCAACAATTGATGACCATTTGGTATCTGTTTTGCATCCTTTTTTTTGTTCTGTTTTTAGTGCATCCATTTTTTGTGACAGTTATCTCAGAACACCTCTGCTCTTCTGAGCATACACAGGGCTTGAAAAATAGATCTGTTAGCGGATAACAGATGACTATTTATTGTGATCTGTTTCCCATAAAAAAACAGTTCCAGTTACTATCCAGTTACTATCTGTTTTTTAACTGCAAAAAATAAGGGATCGATTCATTAAGGCCGAAGTTGTACACGCAAATCGTAATGAATGGGAATAGTGGGTTAAGATGCACCAAATTCATTGAGGTGCACAAAATTTAATACATTTAACTCATCTTCTCAGTGTCGTGTGCCTCACTGGAAATGTTACGCCAGTCAGTGACTAAAGTATAATTTCTGTTTTGTTACGCCACGGACGTTGCACAACTTATGATGAATTGATGAATATGATGACATGGACGCTACAACGCCAACCATTCTAATCCACATCTCTAACCCTGCCCCAGTCCCAACCCGTTCATGCCCAATCTAAGCCAGCCTCCCCCTTCAAATAACAAAAGTATTATATCTCTGCTGGTCACATATAAAGAGTTTAATCTAATTTGACTGTAAAGATTTATAATGCTAGCTCTTGCTTTGTTGATATGTATTAGGTAATACACCCATGAACCAAGGTTATTTCATTTATTAGACAAATTATTAAATGAGAAAAATAAGCATTTATTTTCGACCAAGTAATTTATTAAAGTAGGCAACCTGTCAGTATCATTTAAACTCCTAAACTGCTTCTACTGCTTTATACTACAGGGGATAATGTTTCATCCTGAATTATCTAAAATAAGAACATTAAACCGCTGCATGCCACATAAAATTACCCCCTTGTCTAGTCCTGGGGCTGATTGTTCTCCTGAATAGTCTTGGTGGCTACACCTTTTCTGACCTGATTGCCATTCCTCTAGACAGGGTACATTATCACAGGCCGGCTTCCCCACAGTGTACAATTAAGCCAAGGCTAGCATGATTAGCTAAACTGTACATGCGTCAAATTAAAGAATATATATAATGACAAGTTTAGATACCTAATGCTCTACAGTAGAAAACAGTGGTGATGTTTTAGGTATGTAATAGGGTGATGGTCAATAAGTAGGGTACAACTTCTATGATGAAAAGCCTTATTTAGTTGTCAATTTTACCTAAAAATAGCAGAAATAGATTCAATTTTCGCTATTGAAAAGATTTGTATATTAACAACGTATTCCAGATTTTAAACTATAGTAATGCAAAAGCAAAGTAACCAAAAAGTACATAGATAATTCTTTATTGGGTTTCTACATTTAAAATAATAGCAGTATTGGTTATACCCACTCATTTATAATTTACAACTTATGTTAATGATACACATACACATAATAAAAGGATCATTCTAGAGAGATATAAGAGAAACAATAAATAAATTATGTTTGCTTTTATTACAATGGTCTTATTATTATTATTAAAGGGAACCTGTCACCCCGTTTTTTGAGATTGAGCTATAAATACTGTTAAATAGGGCCTGCGCTGTGTGTTCCTATAGTGTATGTAGTGTACCCCGATTCCCCACCTATGCTGAGAAACAACTTACCAAAGTCGCCGTTTTCGCCTGTCAATCAGGCTGGTCAGGTCGGGAGGGCGTGGTGACATCGCTGGTTCTTCCTCAGCTTTACGTTGGTGGCGTAGTGGCGTAGTGGTGAACAAGCAGCGCGCGATCTGCGCTGTCATCCCTTTCGTCGGTGGGGGCGGCCATCTTCCTGGGGCCGCGCGTGCGCAGATCGAGTGCTCTGCTGCCGAGATGCAAACTCGGCTTTGGGAAAATGGCCGCTGCGATCTCTAATGCGCACGCGCGGCATCCCGCGGCCATTTTCCTGAAGCCCCGTGATTTTTTCAATAGATTTACAGATCTTCAGTTCCACCTTATCTTTTACACACTGACTGCCTAGTTTGAAAAGCCAAGCCAGATGACTTTTCAATGCAATTTTGAGTTTTTGTTTCAAATCTGTTTTACCATGACATTATGCAAAAAGTGATACACCTGAAGGAGCGTGAAAAGGTCCAATAACACGTTTCCTAGGAATACTCATTTCCAATAATTGTGCAGTGTAAGGCTAAGTGCGCACATTGAGTATTTTATTAACACCGATAAGAACCACTGCGCCAGTGTCTCCCATGTTGTCACACAGATGACAGCATGGGAAAAACTATAGGAAGCCAGTAAAAATGCAAACAAAAACTCAGCAAATTTGCACAAATTTTTATACCTGCGTTTTTGCTGTGGATTTGACTTCAATGTGTGGAAAGTGCTAAAAATCTGCACAAAGAATTGACATGCTGCTATCAGTTGAGAAAAATGTACAAAGCCAATCCAGAATATCAAAGGATAATAACCAATTATATATGTATATATTTATGAGATAATGGAATATGGCCAATACACAAATAAAAGAGTGGCAGACCACTCGGGATATATGGCAAAACACTACAAAAGAGAACCCAGAGTAATACAGACCTCGATAATAAAGTATTAAGGACAAATAAATCTAATATATAAAGCTGAATGTGTGTGTATGTATGTATGTATGTATGTCCAGGATTGGCATCTGCACCGTCGCCGCTACAGCCACAAAATTTTGCACAGTCACACGTCTGGACCCCGAGAGCGTCATAGGCTATGTTGTGAGGCGAAATTTTAACCCCGCGCTTTCCAATTCACCAAACAATTTTGCCCCTATCTACATAATGGGGAAAAAGTGAAAGGAAAAGTGTTGGAGGCGTCGCAGCTACAGCCACAAAATTTTGCACAGTCACACGTCTGGACCCCGAGAGTGTCATAGGCTATGTTGTGAGGTGAAATTTTAACCCCGCGCTTTCCAATTCACCAAACAATTTTGCCCCTATCTACATAATGGGGAAAAAGTGAAAGGAAAAGTGTTGGAGGCAAATTGACAGCTGCCGGATGTGAACAAGGGGGACTTAAAGAGTGAGAGCGATGGCGGCAAAGAGTATATACCGTACAGTTGCTAAGGTGGGGCCCCGACATGGGATACTCACCACACACGGGGATATGAACACACACACAAAATGCACCACACACTACCATGTGCTTGAAAACATATTCCACACTCAGCACACATTTCACCACACATACACCAACCTCGCCATATAAAAGTCGAAACACAAAAATCGCCGCTCAAAACTCGCCACAAACAAAACTCGCCACAAACAAAACTAGGCTCACGCTAAACTCGCCACACGTGCAAAGCTCACCTCATGGAAAACTCGCCACACGCAAAACTTGCACACGCGGAAAAATTGCCACATGCCCAAAAAGTTTGCAACACATGTAAAAGTTGCCTCACACAAAACTTGCACATACTCAAAACGCACCACACATAAAACTCGCCACGCGCAAAACTCGCCATGCGCAAAACTTTAATCATATCATATGTCCATAAATAGTGTAAAGCACACCTCCAGTAATTCATCTCTAAACCAATTTCCCATCACTTCATATGATAGGAATTAAGAGGCAAATGACAAAATACATAGAATAAAAAATATTATTTATTAACAATAATTAAAAATATTCAATAGCAGAAAAATTCTAACATAAAAACAAACGCTAGGAACAACACACAGCAGAATCATAACGTATACAAATGAGGCATAATACGAGATGGCCTTATATTGCCATATGTGCATATGTGAAATGGAAGAAAAAACCTATGCTCTAAATGGGAAAACAGCAGGAACTGCTAAATATAATCCCCATAGAGACTAAAAAGTACTTTACTCCCAAATTAGTAACAACAGCAACTAAGCTCTAAGAAAATAACTAACACAGCTGAATGTCCCCTAGATAATAGGCTAAATAACCTCCCAAATACTGGGGAATACTAGATATAACAGCTGTCTGCTAAATGCAAAGTGCTGCACCTGTGACAATGAAAATACAATGACAAGCTCGTAGTGCCAAATGATGTAGCTGTAAACTTACAAAGTCAAATGATCCAGCTGAGTGTGTTCCACAGCGACCCCAACAGCGCCGTTTCGCCTACCGGCTTCCTCAACAAGGGGGGCGTACATGTCTAACAGCTACACAGCCCAGCTATATATATGCAAAACCCAGCTGCAAAGCAGCGTCTGTGTAATGACAGTCTTAGCGGCGCATGCGCTAATACCCGGCCGTCATGACAACGGCAACTTCCGGCACGCCGCGCTCAGACAAGGAGCGTGTAACGCTTCAATGTCCTAAGTGCACGGCGCCCGAAGTTGCTATGACAGCGCTCGATCCACGCATGCGCTCTCAATACACAGAGGCAAGGAAAAAAGCTAAGTGCGGTACAGCAGGTAGATGCCGAATGGAATAGAGACAAAAACTATAATACCTAAACAGACAAGGACTAAAGGAGGAGAATAACTAAACTAATAGACTACTATAGTGCATAAGGAAAATCAACTACCTTCCAATATAATATAAATATAAATAAATAAACAATAAATACAAAAAACATAATTAATAACTCCCTAGACATAATAATACATATAATCCAATAAATAAGGAATTATTAATACTAATAAATACATAATACCATGCGCAAAACTTGCTGCACACAACTTGCTACACTAACGTGTCACATGCAACTCGACACACAAAAAGTCGCTACATGCATGTCGCCACACGCAACTCAACACACAAAACTTGACAAATGAAACTCGCCCTAAAACACACACAAGTCTGGTATTATCCTTCAAAAATAAAAATCTGATTAATAAGCAGACAAACTACAAGAGCAACAAATGTATCATATAGGAAATACGGCAGCTGTCAGTCACATGACCTGTCTAATATGTGTATGTGTGAGCTAATATATACTGCCAGGGGGAGGGCTTCCTGTTGGCTGGTGGATTTATCAGGCTGCCAATTTAGCTTACAAATACTGAGGTAAAAATACTGAGCAAATAACGTGTGAACGAGGTCTAATACAGGAGGAGATGACACACAGGTATATACTATATATAGGGGAGATGACACACAGATATATACTATATACAGGAGAGATGACACACAGGTATATACTATATAGAGGAGGAGATGACATACAGGTATATACTATATACAGGAGGAGATGACAGGTATATACTATATACAGGATCAGATGACCTACAGTTATATACTATATACAGGAGGAGATGACATACAGGTATATGCTATATATAGAAGATGACATGCAGGTATATACTATATACAGGAGGAGATGACACACAGATATATACTATATACAGGGGAGATGACACACAGGTATATACTATATACAGGAGGAGATGACATACAGGTATATGCTATATATAGAAGATGACATGCAGGTATATACTATATACAGGAGGAGATGACACACAGATATATACTATATACAGGGGAGATGACATACAGGTATATACTATATATAGAAGATGACATTCAGGTATATACTATATATAGGGGAGATGACACACAGCAGGTATATACTATATACAGGGGAGATGACATACAGGTATATACTATATACAGGAGATGACATACAGGTGTATACTATATATAAGGGGAAAAAGTGAAAGTAAAAGTGCTGGAGGCGTCGCAGCTACAGCCACAAAATTTTGCCCAGTCACACGTCTGGACCCTGAGAGCGTCATAGGCTATGTTGTGAGGTGAAATTTTAACCCCGCGCTTTCCAATTCACCAAACAATTTTGACCCTATCTACATAATGGGGAAAAAGTGAAAGGAAAAGTGTTGGAGGAGTCGCAGCTACAGCCACAAAATTTTGCACAGTCACACGTCTGGAAAGCGCGGCGTTAAAATCTCACCTCACAACAGCATATGACAAAAGAATATTATATTTGGTAATCTAGAGTTAAAAACACAAGAAAAAATGTTATAAAAAATTTAAAATAAATATAAATAAAAAATAGTAAAAGGGAGATATATAATCATCATATAAAAGTATTAATAACAATAGATCACCAAAATACAATAAAAACCCTAAAAGGAAAATTAAAACCATAAATATAATATTAGTAAAAATGTCTAATATGGGATACTACGGTTCCAAAAGCAAAGGTTCACAAAAAAGAAGCAAAGTTAAAATTTTCATTTAAACCCGAGGGTGAGACTGTTTTGAGGGTCCAGATCCACTTGGATTCTAACCTAGCCAAGGGCGTGCTAATCTTGCCAGCTCTAGGGGTGGGTCTAATCATGTTGATCCCAATAACACGTAATAATGAGGCATCTGAGTTATGGCAAGTTTTAAAGTGTTTTGGAAGTGTCTTGAGTAGGCTTGAGCGAAACAGATCGGACAAATTCAAAAGTCGCCGACTTTTGGCAAAGTCGGGTTTCATGAAACCCGACCCGATCCTAGTGTGGGATCGGCCATGCGGTCGGCGATCTTCGCGCCAAAGTCGCGTTTCGTATGACGTGCTTGGCGCCATTTTTTCAGCCAATGAAGGAGCGTGGGCAGAGTGATGACATAGGTCTTAGGGGCGTGGACGCCTATCGCCATCTTGTCGCTTGTGCGCTGTAGCGATTTGCAATGTGTAACACCAGCTTTTCTGTTCAGGGACGGAGGAGAGAGAGAGAGAGAGAGAAAAAATTACCCATTGACTTTGCATTGGGTTTCGTGTTTCGGTCGATCCCCGACTTTTCGCCATAATCGGCCGATTTCACTCGACTCGACTTTTGAGATAGTCGGGTTTCGCGAAACCCAACTCGACCCTAAAAAAGTAAAAGTCGCTCAACCCTAGTCTTGAATAGTGATAGGTCTTGAATATCTTTGGCGGCCAGAATCCCCAGAACATGCTCCCGGACCCTGACCTTTAATTGACGGGTGGCCAAACCTACATAAATAAGTGAACATGGGCAAGTGGCATAATATACCACTGCCTTGGAGGTACATGTTATAGGTTGTGAAATCTTGAATTTTTTGAGGCCATCCGAACTGACAAAGGTCTGAGCTCTATCAACATTAGGACAGGCCACACACTTTCCACAAGGTCGGCACCCACTCACTAGTTTGGAGGAAGAGAGAAATGAAGATTTAGTTTCTCCCATGTAATGACTCCTGACCAGTTGGTCACCCAGATTCTTAGATCTTCTGAAAGTCATACTTGGTGTCGTCCCAATATACTGGGAGATAATTGGGTCAGCTTGTAAGATAGGCCATGATTTCTCCAGGTAGTAACGTAACATATCCGTTTGCCCATTATATTGTGTGATGAATCTTACCTGTTTATTAGAAGGCTTAGTGTTGTGAGTTCTGTTTTTGGGCTCCCTCTGGTGGTTACTGATGGTACTGGGTGACTTGTCTTTCCTGGGTTTCTGGGTTCCACCTGTTCCATCAGCATATGGGAGTTTCCTATTTAACCTGGCTTTGCTGGCATTTCCTCGCCGGTTACCAATGTATCCAGTGTGTCTTGTTACCTCTGCTCCCTGCTCCTAGAACCTTCTGGACAAGCTAAGTTTGGATTTTCCTGTTTTGTGTTTTGCTTAATTTGGTTTTTAGTCCAGCCTGCAGATATGTGATTCTCTGCTGCTGGTTGCTCTAGTGGGCTGAAATTGCTTTTCATGTACCATGAGTTGGCACATGAGTTCAAGTAATTTCAGGATGGTTTTTTGAAGGGTTTTTCGCTGACCGCGCAGTTCACTTTTGTATCCTCTGCTATCTAGCTTTAGCGGGCCTCATTTTGCTGAAACTGTTTTCATACTACGTATGTGCTTTCCTCTCATTTCACCGTCATTATATGTGGGGGGCTGCTATTTGCTGTGGGGGATTTCTCTTGAGGCAAGAGAGGTCTGTGTTTCTTCTGATAGGGGAAGTTAGATCTTCGGCTGGAGCGAGACGTCTAGGATCATCGTAGGCACGTTCCCCGGCTACTTTTATTTGTGTGTTAGGTTCAGGGTCGCGGTCAGCTGAGGTTCCATCGCCCTAGAGCTTGTTTGTATCTGTGCTTGTCATTTTTGTGATCCCCTGCCATTGGGATCATGACAGTATAACCGGCCCACAAAGTGTTAATTGTATTGGCTGAAGTAGGAGGATAAGTAGTCTGAGGAAGTTTTTTTTTTTTTTTTTTTTTTTTCCCCTTTCCCTCAGAGTTTGCTGCCTAGCCTTATTGCAGCCTGGCTACTTCCTCCTCCTCTTAATCTTTGAATGGCTCTGATCTCAGCTGTTTATCATGGACGTCCAGAGTTTGGCTTCCAGCCTGAATAATCTTGCCGCTAAGGTTCAAAATATACAGGATTTTGTTGTACATGCTCCTATGTCTGAACCTAGAATTCCTGTCCCAGAGTTTTTTTCTGGAGATAGATCTCGTTTTCTGAATTTTAGGAACAATTGCAAGTTGTTTCTTTCTTTGAAAATCGCTCCTCTGGAGACCCTGCTCAGCAAGTCAAGATAATTATATCTTTCCTGCGGGGTGACCCTCAGGATTGGGCATTTGCATTGGCACCAGGGGACCCTGCGTTGCTTAATGCGGATGCGTTTTTTCTGGCATTGGGTTTGCTCTATGAGGAACCTAACCAAGAGATTTAGGCTGAAAAAGCTTTGTTGGCCCTCTCTCAGGGGCAAGATGAAGCAGAAATTTATTGTCAAAATTTTCGGAAGTCGTCGGTGCTTACTCAGTGGAATGAGTGCGCTCTGGCTGCAAAGTTTAGAGATGGCCTTTCTGAGGCCATTAAAGATGTTATGGTGGGGTTCCCTGCGCCTGCTGGTCTGAATGAGTCTATGACTATGGCTGTTCAGATTGATCGGCGTTTACGGGAGCGCAAACCTGTGCATCATTTGGCGGTGTCGTCTGAGCCGTCACCTGAGATAATGCAATGTGATAGAATTCAGTCCAGAAGTGAACGGCAAAAGTATAGGCGGAAAAAAGGGTTGTGCTTTTATTGTGGTGATTCAGCTCATGTTATATCAGCATGCTCTAAACGCACAAAAAAGGTTGATAAGTCTGTTGCCATTAGTACTTTACAGTCTAAGTTCATTCTGTCTGTGACTCTGATTTGTTCATTATCATCCATTTCCGTCGATGCCTATGTGGATTCAGGCGCTGCCCTGAGTCTTATGGATTGGTCATTTGCCAATCGCTGTGGGTTTAGTCTGGAGCCTCTGGAAGTCCCTATTCCTTTGAAGGGAATTGACTCTACACCTTTGGCTATGAAAAAACCTCAGTACTGGACACAAGTGACCATGCGTATGACTCCCGTTCATCAGGAGGTGATTCGCTTCCTGGTACTGTATAATTTGCATGATGTTCTAGTACTTGGTCTGCCATGGTTACAAACTCATAATCCAGTCCTTGACTGGAAATCAATGTCTGTGTTAAGCTGGGGTTGTCAGGGGGTTCATGATGATGCACCTCCGATTTCTATCGCTTCATCTACTCCTTCTGAGATTCCTGTGTTTTTGTCTGATTATCGGGATGTTTTTGAGGAGCCTAAGCTCAGTTCGCTTCCTCCTCACAGGGATTGCGATTGTGCTATAAATTTAATTCCAGGCAGTAAATTTCCTAAAGGTCGTTTGTTCAATCTGTCAGTGCCAGAGCATACTGCTATGCGGGATTATGTTAAGGAGTCCTTGGAAAAGGGACATATCCGTCCATCTTTGTCCCCTTTGGGAGCAGGTTTTTTTTTCGTGGCCAAAAAAGATGGTTTCTTGAGGCCTTGTATAGATTATCGTCTTTTGAATAAGATTACCGTAAAATATCAGTATCCTTTGCCATTGTTGACTGATTTGTTTGCTCGCATTAAGGGGGCTAAATGGTTCACTAAGATTGATCTTCGGGGTGCGTATAATCTTATACGAATAAAGCAAGGTGATGAGTGGAAAACCGCATTTAATACGCCTGAGGGCCATTTTGAGTATTTGGTAATGCCTTTTGGACTTTCTAATGCTCCTTCAGTCTTCCAGTCCTTTATGCACGATATTTTCCGTGAATATCTGGATAAATTTATGATTGTGTATTTGGATGATATTTTGTTTTTTTCTGATGACTGGGAGTCTCATGTTCAGCAGGTCAGGAAGGTGTTTCAGGTCCTGCGGGCCAATTCCTTGTTTGTAAAAGGCTCAAAGTGTCTCTTTGGAGTCCAGAAGATTTCTTTCTTGGGGTATATTTTTTCCCCTTCTACTATTGAGATGGATCCCGTCAAGGTTCAGGCTATTTGTGACTGGACGCAGCCTACATCTCTTAAGAGTCTACAGAAGTTCTTGGGCTTTGCTAATTTCTATCGTCGTTTTATAACTAATTTTTCTAGTGTTGTTAAGCCTTTGACGGATTTGACTAAGAAGGGTGCTGATGTTGCTAATTGGTCTCCTGCGGCTGTGGAGGCCTTTCAGGAACTTAAGCGCCGGTTTTCTTCTGCTCCTGTGTTGCGTCAGCCAGATGTTTCGCTCCCTTTTCAGGTTGAGGTTGATGCTTCCGAGATTGGAGCGGGGGCGGTTTTGTCACAGAGAAGCTCCGATGGCTCAGTAATGAAGCCATGCGCGTTTTTTTCTAGAAAGTTTTCGCCGGCTGAGCGGAATTATGATGTTGGTAATCGGGAACTTTTGGCCATGAAGTGGGCATTTGAGGAGTGGCGTCATTGGCTAGAGGGTGCTAGACATCGTGTGGTGGTCTTGACTGATCACAAAAATCTGATTTACCTTGAGTCTGCCAGGCGTCTGAATCCTAGACAGGCTCGTTGGTCACTGTTTTTCTCTCATTTCAATTTTGTGGTTTCATACCTGCCAGGTTCAAAGAATGTGAAGGCGGATGCTCTTTCTAGGAGTTTTGTGCCTGACTCCCTTGGAAATTCTGAGCCCTCTGGTATCCTTAGGGATGGGGTGATTTTGTCTGCTGTCTCCCCAGACTTGCGACGTGCTTTGCAGGAGTTTCAGGCGGGTAAACCTGATCGTTGTCCGCCTGAGAGACTGTTTGTTCCGGATAATTGGACCAGTAGAGTCATCTCCGAGGTCCATTCTTCTGCGTTGGCAGGTCATCCTGGAATATTTGGTACTAGAGACTTGGTGGCCAGGTCTTTTTGGTGGCCTTCCTTGTCGAGGGATGTGCGTTCTTTTGTGCAGTCTTGTGAGGTTTGCGCTCGGGCTAAGCCTTGCTGTTCTCGGGCCAGTGGATTGTTGTCACCTTTGCCTATCCCGAAGAGGCCTTGGACGCACATTTCCATGGACTTTATTTCGGATCTCCCTGTCTCTCAAAAAATGTCCGTCATCTGGGTTGTGTGTGATCGCTTTTCTAAAATGGTTCATCTGGTACCCTTGCCTAAGTTGCCTTCCTCCTCTGAGTTGGTCCCTCTGTTTTTTCAGAATGTGGTTCGTTTGCATGGGATTCCTGAGAACATCGTTTCTGACAGGGGATCCCAGTTTGTGTCTAGATTTTGGCGGACGTTCTGTGCTAAGATGGGCATTGATTTGTCCTTTTCGTCTGCATTCCATCCTCAGATGAATGGCCAGACTGAACGAACTAATCAGACCTTGGAAACTTATTTAAGGTGTTTTGTTTCTGCTGATCAGGATGACTGGGTTACCTTATTGCCGCTTGCCGAGTTTGCCCTTAATAATCGGGCTAGTTCTGCTACCTTGGTTTCTCCTTTCTTTTGTAATTCGGGGTTTCATCCTCGTTTTTCCTCTGGTCAGGTGGAACCTTCTGATTGTCCTGGAGTGGACATGGTGGTGGATAGGTTGCATCGGATTTGGAGTCATGTGGTGGACAATTTGAAGTTGTCCCAGGAGAAGGCTCAGCAGTTTGCTAATCGCCGTCGCCGCGTGGGTCCTCGACTTCTTGTTGGTGACTTGGTGTGGTTGTCTTCTCGTTTTGTTCCTATGAAGGTCTCTTCTCCTAAGTTCAAGCCTCGGTTCATCGGTCCCTATAGGATCTTAGAAATTCTTAACCCTGTGTCGTTTCGTTTGGATCTCCCGGCATCGTTTGCTATTCATAATGTGTTCCATCGGTCGTTGTTGCGGAAGTATGAGGTACCTGTTGTTCCTTCGCTTGAGCCTCCTGCTCCAGTGCTGGTGGAGGGAGAATTGGAGTATGTTGTGGAGAAGATCTTGGATTCTCGTGTTTCCAGACGGAAACTCCAGTATTTGGTCAAGTGGAAGGGTTATGGTCAGGAGGATAATTCTTGGGTGGTTGCCTCGGATGTTCATGCTGATGATTTGGTTCGCGCTTTTCATAGGGCTCATCCTGGTCGCCCTGGTGGTTCTCGGGAGGGTTCGGTGACCCCTCCTCAAGGGGGATAACTGTTGTGAGTTCTGTTTTTGGGCTCCCTCTGGTGGTTACTGATGGTACTGGGTGACTTGTCTTTCCTGGGTTTCTGGGTTCCACCTGTTCCATCAGCATATGGGAGTTTCCTATTTAACCTGGCTTTGCTGGCATTTCCTCGCCGGTTACCAATGTATCCAGTGTGTCTTGTTACCTCTGCTCCCTGCTCCTAGAACCTTCTGGACAAGCTAAGTTTGGATTTTCCTGTTTTGTGTTTTGCTTAATTTGGTTTTTAGTCCAGCCTGCAGATATGTGATTCTCTGCTGCTGGTTGCTCTAGTGGGCTGAAATTGCTTTTCATGTACCATGAGTTGGCACATGAGTTCAAGTAATTTCAGGATGGTTTTTTGAAGGGTTTTTCGCTGACCGCGCAGTTCACTTTTGTATCCTCTGCTATCTAGCTTTAGCGGGCCTCATTTTGCTGAAACTGTTTTCATACTACGTATGTGCTTTCCTCTCATTTCACCGTCATTATATGTGGGGGGCTGCTATATGCTGTGGGGTATTTCTCTTGAGGCAAGAGAGGTCTGTGTTTCTTCTGATAGGGGAAGTTAGATCTTCGGCTGGAGCGAGACGTCTAGGATCATCGTAGGCACGTTCCCCGGCTACTTTTATTTGTGTGTTAGGTTCAGGGTCGCGGTCAGCTCAGGTTCCATCGCCCTAGAGCTTGTTTGTATCTGTGCTTGTCATTTTTGTGATCCCCTGCCATTGGGATCATGACAGCTTAGGTTTTGAGGAATATAGAGCTTGATGTCTCGTAGTGTTCTTAGCTCTATTATATGCTCTTTTAATAGAGCGACGGCTATATCCTCTGTCAACGAACCTCAACTTGATGTCCATGGCCTGTTTCTCAAAGTCCTCCTCAGTAGAGCATATTCTGCGAAGGATAGCCCATATCATGGCTGGTGGATGTGATGAGGAGGCGTGTAAGAAAGAGTTGACTGCTGTGGTTTTGCGTTAAAGGTCCGTTTGTAGGCAGCTGTCTGTCCCTCTGATAACCATAACATCCAAAAACTCTATACGATCATAATTGGACTGGTAAGTTAAGTGAATATTATATAGGTTCTGATTTAGAGATAGCATGAATTCATCAAGTAATTCCACAGACCCTTGCCAGATCAAAAAGACGTCGTCGATGTACCGCGCCCAAAAAAGGACGCGGTCCATCGACGACGAGCGATCCGATAGGAAGAGGTCCCTCTCCCACAGCCACAGGAACAGATTAGCATAGGCGGGCGCAAAGGCCGCGCCCATGGCTGTTCCCTGGAGCTGCAGGTAGAAGGACCTCTTGAAAAGGAAAAAATTATGCGTTAGAGAAAAAGACAATAATTGTTCCACAAATGAGCATTTATGTGTGGACACCGCAGATGACCTCAAGAAGAATTGTGTGGCTCGGATTCCATCTTCATGGCGTATATTAGTATATAGTGACTCGACGTCACATGTCACTAAAAGAGTGTCCGCACCAATGTATAGACTGTCAATCTTTTTAAGGAAGTCATTTGTATCCTTAATAAAGGATGGCAAAGTTTCCAGTACAGGCTGGAGCTCAGAGTCAACAAATTTATTTATATTTACCACATCCGTATATGATAGGTCGGCCCGGAGGGGCCACTTGGTTCTTGTGAATTTTCGGTAGCAGATAAAGGGTGGGAATGGATGGCTCATGAACCTTTAAAGCGTCAAATAATTCTTTACTAATATTCCCTTCATCTTTGGCTGTTGGTAAAATAAGATTCAATTCCGTCTGAAATTTAATTAAAGGATTAAATGTTAATTTGGTATAGCATGTACCATTTTTCAATTGATGGAAAGCTTCAGATTCATAGAGTGATTTAGGCCAGACCACCACATTCCCACCCTTATCTGCCGGTTTGAACACCACGTCCTGAAGGCCCTGTAGTTTTTTAAAAGTCAGTTCCTCCTCCTTGGTTAAATTATTCCAATGTGGATACCGAGGTATTTTCTCTAGATCTTTACTCACTGTATTAAAGAAAATTTCCACCGTAGAACAAGAAGAGAGAGGAGGAAATTCCTTTGATCGAGGTTTAATTGATAGTGGAATCTTACCTCCAGGTGGGGTTTCATGCTCACGACTCAATTCCTCTAAGATTGATAGCGCTTCTTGTTCCGTCTCTGTAGGGAACAATTTAGAGATTGACTCATCGTGAAAATGATGCTTAAATATCAACTTTCTAGCGAACAGGTGTAAATCTTTGATGGCCACAAAGCTATCATATTGAGCCGTAGGGCAGAACATAAGACCCTTGCAAAGTAGCTCATTTTCAACAGATGAGAGTAAATGAGTACTTAGATTTATTACCTTCAGGCCACTCCTGTAGTTCTCCGGTGAATATCTAAAGGACCGTTTCGAAGGTTGAAAGCGTAGATCCCTTTTACGTTTAGGAGTTGACCCAGCTGCTGTAAATGCAGAGGCCACGGAGGAGGTACCAGATACATCACTCATAGATGGATTGGAGGACATTGATGGTGTACGTATTCTATTGGAGTCCTGTATTTTGGTGTCCACTTGCGGTTTACGCCACTTATATACTCTCCCCTGGCTAAAGTCTTTGTGATCTCGAGTTAGTTTTTTGGACTGATCAAATTGGATATCTTTAACCCATTGGTTGATCAATTTGTCCAATTGTGTATCCAGCATTCTTAATTGTTCCGGAGATAGACACACTTTGGCATTGTTATACGCTATATCCAGGGATTTATCGATTTCCAGTGTGGAGTTCGCATGGAATCTGATCAAGAGTTCCATCAGTCTTTTGGAAGTATCATTGCAGATACATTCCCAGTCTTTAATAAAATCATCATTAACAAGAAAGGCTGGGGTAACCTGGACCCTCAATCCTCAGATAGCTAAATCATATGAAAGCAACCGTGATTCTGTTCAAGTCCCTTATTGAGGACCTTTCACTAACTTTTTAAAATTTAAACTGAGTACCACCTCCATTTGGTGCTGCTCCACTAGATTCTGGATGCAGTGTGTTGCTTCGCTCTTGTGCTCCAGCTTTACCACTTTCGAGTGCTGCTGCTCTCCTGTGCTTTGGCACTCCAATAACAGGAAGTGATGCATTGACTACAAAGTTCTCTGCACATTCACGTGAAAGAGATCTTCTGTCAGGAGAATAAGCTGAGCCAGGCTACAGCTCTGACCTTCTCTGTGGGAGATTGCTTTTTCTCCCTATAATGCTGGCCAATCAAAACATGTCTGTGTCATAGAGTAGAAAAGCAAAGACTAATTAGAGAGGTTCTTTGGTATATGTCCAGTGTTGAAGGGGAAGCTTGCATATTGGGTTCTCTTTATTTCCTGAAGGGCATCATTTTAAAATAGAAAGGCACAAAAAATGTTCCAGAATCATTCAAAATCCAGTGACAGGTCCAATTTAAACCTCTTTGACCTATGTTGTACATTTTTACATTTTTATCACTGGTCGATAACAAATGTATGAAGCCAGCTCAGGAGCTTAACCTGCTTCATACCAGGCAGTTGCCAACTGTGTTGCATTGCTAGCTTCCACCTGTAACTGCAGTAGCCACAGCTAGCTCCGATCACCAGGCCACATCTTGCTCGTACTACTGTGAGCAGTCTGTGTGCCTTAAATGTAATACCATGACCTGCAGTGTTTTGCAACTTCAAAAGGCACTGCCAGCAATGGATATTGATGATTTAAGTACCCAAGTGTATTCAGAAATGTAGAATATTCCTCAGATTACCATTAATTTTCTCATTGATAGTAGCCAAGCGGTATATGTTCAAGTATTTCTGTGTGTGGAGCTCACACTCCATACTGAATAAATCAAGATGTTTTGAAAATTTTATTTAAATTTTTTCATCCTTTACATATCATTAACATTTCTATCCCTCCTATGATTTCCATAATTCTTTGGCTTTTCCTTCTTGGTGCTGCAATTTCAGCATTGAAGAGCATATACAGTAGTCTGTTCACTCCTTTCTTTTCATAACCCTCATTTATTTATTAAAAGACCAACAACAAATGTGCTGCCTGTATGTTCGATCCTCCTTAATTCACATGATATAAAAGACTATTGTGAAAAGTTATTTGATGCAGTAATTTGAGACAATACTGCGTTGCTTCACCTTACAAACCAAAATAATTGGGTTCATGATGATACTTTCTGCTAAAGAGTCGGACCATATAAAAATAAGCTACTTCTCAAAATCTTGCATGTCTAGCTTTTTTATTTAGTTTTGTAGCATAGAAAAAAGATGTGTCACTTTTAACTGTGGCCAGTGACAAAAAACATTAATAAAGGATAAAGTTAATAAAGGAAGATACGTTAATAGGTAGCTGTTGAAAAACTTTTCAAGCAAGAAGGACATTCATTATATACAACACTGGTTTTTAAAGAATAGCTTTTAAAGCTTTGATCTGTTACATTTTCTAATCCCAGACTGAGTCACAGTTTAGCTTTTCCTCATTAACGAATCCAGGTCATTTCATTACAAGTAGTAAGAAAAGATTTTATCTTTCATAATGGACTGGTAGAAAAAATTTCTCACTTTACCCCATTGACATCTTGGCCTTTTTGTGTTTAATTTGTTAATTTTCAACCAAAATCTTATTAAATTTAAATAACATTTATGAACATTTTGGATTTCTCGGCATTTTTCATTCTAAAGGTCAAAAGAGGTATTGACCTATCAGGAAAGATAATAGCTATTGTTGGAAATGGTTTGATTTTAGCAGATTGGACAACTGTTTTCCTGAAGTTTAGTTTTAGAAAATAATTAACTGACATATAAAAAGTAAATCATGGACAAGCCATTGAGAAGTTTGAAGATCCAAATAAAAATCAATATATTGAGAAATTGTACAGTAATACACAGCTTATATCATGATAAGGAACCACCAGTGATGTAATGTTTCTATACTATACTACCGAAAATCAGTGAAGGCTAGGGTTGAGCGAAACGGGTCGTTCATTTTCAAAAGTCGGGTTTCATGAAACCCGATCCGACCCCTGTGCGGGGTCGGCCATGCGGTACGCGACTTTCGCGCCAAAGTCGCGTTTCAATGACGCGAAAAGCGCCATTTCTCAGCCAATGAAGGTAAACGCAGAGTGTGGGCAGCGTGATGACATAGGTCCTGGTCCCCACCATCTTAGAGAAGGGCATTGCAGTGATTGGCTTGCTGTCTGCGGCGTCACAGGGTATAAAGGGGCGTTCCCGCCGACCGCCATGTTACTGCTGCTGATCTGAGCTTAGGGAGAGGTTGCTGCCGCTTCGTCAGAAGCAGGGATAGCGTTAGGCAGGGTCCATTAACCACCAAACCGCTTGTGCTGTAGCGATTTCCACTGCCCGACACCACCTTCGGTGTGCAGGGACAGTGGAAGCTACATTTTTTTTTTTTTCCCCCTCAGCGCTGTAGCTCATTGGGCTGCCCTAGAAGGCTCCCTGATAGCTGCATTGCTGTGTGTACGCCGCTGTGCAAACCAACTGCTTTTTTCAAAGCACAAATCCTCTTGTTCCTTCCTTTCTGCACAGCTATCTTTTTGGTTTGTACACACTTTTTATTTAATTTGTGCATCAGTCCACTCCTTATTGCTGCCTGCCATACCTGGCTGAGATTACTGCAGGGAGATAGTAATTGAAGGACACTCCCTGTTTTTTTTTTTTTTTTTGTGGGAGATTAAGATTGACATTTCTGCTAGAGTGCCATCCCTGTCTGTGTCATCTCTCACTCAGTGGGCCATAGAAAGCCTATTTATTTTTTTGCTTGATTTGGGTTATAAAATCTACCTGAAAAAATCACTACATCAATCAGTGGGAGAAAAATATTGGCCTCAGGGCTTGTGTGCCACTCTTGACTCCTGTGTGCATCATCACTCACTCAGTGGGCCATAGAAAGCCTATTTATTTTTTTGCCTGATTTTGGTTCTAAAATCTACCTGAAAAAATCACTACATCAATCAGTGGGAGAAAAATATTGGCCTCAGGGCTTGTGTGCCACTCCTGACTCCTGTGTGCATCATCACTCACTCAGTGGACCATAGAAAGCCCATTTTTTTTTTTTTTTGCTTTATTTGGGTTCTAAATTCTACCTGAAAAAATCAATAAATCAATCAGTGGGAGATTAATATTGGCCTTTGAGCTTGTGTGCCAGTCCTAAGCGTGCCATCTCTCTCTCTCAGATAGTGGGCCATAGAAAGCCTATTTATTTTTTTTTTTTTTTATTGGGTTTATAAATTTTCCCTGGAAAAAAAAAAAAAGTGGGAGATTAATATTGGCCTCTGGGCTTGTGTGCCAGTCCTGAGCGTGCCATCTCTCTCACAAATAGTGGGCCATAGAAAGCCTATTTATTTATTTTTTTTGGTTTTATAAATTCTCCCTTAAAAAAAAAAGGGAGATTAATATTGGCCTTTGGGCTTGTGTGCCAGTCCTAAGCGTGCCATCTCTCTCTGTCTCTCAGATAGTGGGCCATAGAAAGCCTATTTATTATTTTTTTTATTGGGTTTATAAATTTTCCCTGGAACAAAAAAAAAAAGTGGGAGATAAATATTGGCCTCTGGGCTTGTGTGCCACTCCTGACTCCTGTGTGCGTCATCTCTCACTCAGTGGGCCATAGAAAGCCTTTTTTTGTTTTATTTGTTTTCTAAATTCTCCCTGAAAAAATCATTTTATTTTCTTTGGTTTCTAAATTCTTCCTGAAAAAATCATTTTATTCTATTTTTTTTTTCCTAAAGTCTCCCTGAAAAAACAAAAAAAAAAAACAAATCAGTGGGAGATTAATATTGCCCTTTCTGCTTGTGTGCCAGTCTTGACTCCTGGGTGTGCCATCTCTCTCTCTCTCTCCAATTGTGGGCCATAGAAAGCCTATTATTTTTTTAGCTTGATTTGGGTTCCAAAATCTACCTGAAAAAATCACTACATCAATCAGTGGGAGATAAATATTGGCCTCTGGGCTTGTGTGCCACTCCTGACTCCTGTGTGCGTCATCTCTCACTCAGTGGGCCATAGAAAGCCTTTTTTTGTTTTATTTGTTTTCTAAATTCTCCCTGAAAAAATCATTTTATTTTCTTTGGTTTCTAAATTCTTCCTGAAAAAATCATTTTATTCTATTTTTTTTTTCCTAAAGTCTCCCTGAAAAAAAAACAAAAAAAAACAATCAGTGGGAGATTAATATTGCCCTTTCTGCTTGTGTGCCAGTCTTGACTCCTGGGTGTGCCATCTCTCTCTCTCTCTCCAATTGTGGGCCATAGAAAGCCTATTATTTTTTTTAGCTTGATTTGGGTTCCAAAATCTACCTGAAAAAATCACTACATCAATCAGTGGGAGATAAATATTGGCCTCTGGGCTTGTGTGCCACTCCTGACTCCTGTGTGCGTCATCTCTCACTCAGTGGGCCATAGAAAGACTTTTTTTGTTTTATTTGTTTTCTAAATTCTCCCTGAAAAAATCATTTTATTTTCTTTGGTTTCTAAATTCTTCCTGAAAAAATCATTTTATTCTATTTTTTTTTTTCCTAAAGTCTCCCTGAAAAAAACAAAAAAAAAAAACAAATCAGTGGGAGATTAATATTGCCCTTTCTGCTTGTGTGCCAGTCTTGACTCCTGGGTGTGCCATCTCTCTCTCTCTCTCCAATTGTGGGCCATAGAAAGCCTATTATTTTTTTTAGCTTGATTTGGGTTCCAAAATCTACCTGAAAAAATCACTACATCAATCAGTGGGAGATAAATATTGGCCTCTGGGCTTGTGTGCCACTCCTGACTCCTGTGTGCGTCATCTCTCACTCAGTGGGCCATAGAAAGCCTTTTTTTGTTTTATTTGTTTTCTAAATTCTCCCTGAAAAAATCATTTTATTTTATTTGGTTTCTAAATTCTTCCTGAAAAAATCATTTTATTCTATTTTTTTTTTTCCTAAAGTCTCCCTGAAAAAAAAAAAAAAAAACAAATCATTGGGAGATTAATATTGCCCTTTCTGCTTGTGTGCCAGTCTTGACTCCTGGGTGTGCCATCTCTCTCTCTCTCTCCAATTGTGGGCCATAGAAAGCCTATTATTTTTTTTAGCTTGATTTGGGTTCCAAAATCTACCTGAAAAAATCACTACATCAATCAGTGGGAGATAAATATTGGCCTCTGGGCTTGTGTGCCACTCCTGACTCCTGTGTGCGTCATCTCTCACTCAGTGGGCCATAGAAAGCCTTTTTTTGTTTTATTTGTTTTCTAAATTCTCCCTGAAAAAATCATTTTATTTTATTTGGTTTCTAAATTCTTCCTGAAAAAATCATTTTATTCTATTATTTTTTTTTCCTAAAGTCTCCCTTAAAAAAAAAAAAAAAAATCAAATCAGTGGGAGATTAATATTTACATTTGTGCTTCAGTGACAGTCCTGCGTGTGTGGCATCTCTCTCATTTGTTGCCACCAACAACAGAGTGTGTAACATTGTGCCTGATTTTCGTTGTGGTCTAACTCACCTGTAAAGGGGTAGCTAAATCATACTGAAGTTATAGCTCACCGTGTAATTTGTGTGACAGCAACAAATACCGTTAGTTTGTTTACGTTTTTAAAACAATGAGGAAGTATGGTGGAAGAGGTCGTGGCCGGGGGCGTTCATTGTCAGCTGGTAATGAGGGTAGTGGTAGTGGTGGAGCATCAGCTGGTCGTGGGAAAAAAAATATTGCACCTAAGTCTGGAGCTGTGGAGCCAGGTTCGTCGTCTGGCTACACAAGGCCTCGAACGCTCCCTTTTCTGGGAGTAGGAAAACCGCTTTTAAAGCTGGAGCAGCAAGAGCAAGTTTTGGCTTATCTTGCTGACTCAGCCTCTAGCTCTTTTGCCTCCTCTCGTGAAACTGGTAAATGTCAAAGCAGCGCGTCGTTAGTGGATGTTCACGGTCAGGGACAAGTTGCTTCCTTGTCCTCTTCAGCAAAAACAACAACAGAGAAGAATGCAGCAGGCGACACAACGGGTTACTCCATGGAGCTCTTTACACTTAGAAAGTGAAGCAGTTAACAGTCCATGCCCATTACAAGTTGAATCTGACATGGAGTGCACTGATGCACAGCCACAGCCAGACTACTATGCTGGTCCTTTGACTCAGACCACAACATTGCCCTCGCAGGGTGCTGATCAAGAATCAGACCCTGATGAGACTATGTTGCCCCATCACGAACGCTATACCACCGACCGACACGGTGACACAGACGAAGTTGCACACGAGCTACAAGAAGAGGTAATAGATGACCCAGTTCTTGACCCCGATTGGCAGCCATTGGGGGAACAGGGTGCAGGCGGCAGCAGTTCTGAAGCGGAGGAGGAGGGGCCGCAGCAGGCATCAACATCGCAACAGGTTCCATCTGCCGGGCCCGTATCTTGCCCAAAACGCGTGGCAAAGCCAAAACCTGTTGGAGGACAGCGTGGCCATCCGGTTAAAGCTCAGTCTGCAATGCCTGAAAAGGTATCCGATGCTAGAAAGAGTGCAGTCTGGCATTTTTTTAAACAACATCCAATTGATCAGCGCAAAGTCATCTGTCAAAAATGTTCAACTACCTTAAGCAGAGGACAGAATCTGAAAAGTCTCAATACAAGTTGCATGCATAGACATTTAACCACCATGCATTTGCAAGCCTGGACTAACTACCAAACGTCCCTTAAGGTTGTAGCACCCTCGGCCAATGAAGCTAGTCAGCAACGCAACATCCCTTCCGGCAGTGTAGGGCCACCATTTTCCGCACCACCTGCAGTATCTGTGCAGGTTTCTTTGCCAGGCCAAAGCAGTCAGGGTCAGGGAATCACCAGTTTCGTAGTAGGAAACACTGCATCTAGGGCACCGGTGGCAACAATACCATCTCCCACCGTCTCTCAGTCTGCCATGTCCACCGGCACCCCCGCTAGTTCCACGATCTCCAGCTCTCCAGTCCAGCTCACCCTACATGAGACTATGGTTAGAAAAAGGAAGTACTTAGCCTCGCATCCGCGTACACAGGGTTTGAACGCACACATAGCTAGACTAATCTCGTTAGAGATGATGCCCTACCGGTTAGTTGAAAGCGAAGCTTTCAAAGCCCTGATGGACTACGCTGTACCACGCTACGAGCTACCCAGTCGACACTTTTTTTCCAGAAAAGCCATCCCAGCCCTCCACCAGCATGTTAAAGAGCGCATCGTCCATGCACTCAGGCAATCTGTGAGCACAAAGGTGCACCTGACAACAGATGCATGGACCAGTAGGCATGGCCAGGGACGTTACGTGTCCATCACGGCATACTGGGTAAATGTGGTGGATGCAGGGTCCACAGGGGACAGCAAGTTTGGGACAGTTCTGCCTAGCCCACGGTCTAGGAAACAATTGGCTGTAGCCGTTCGCACCCCCTCCTCCTCCTCTTCGTCCTCCTGCAGAAGCGAGAGCTCGTCCACAGACCGCAGTCGCACAACCACTCCATCCGCAGCTGCCACTGTTGCACACCAGGTCTCCCATTATGGGGCAACTACTGGCAAACGTCAGCAAGCTGTATTGGCTATGAAGTGTTTGGGCGACAACAGACACACCGCGGAAGTTCTGTCCGAGTTCTTGCAGAAAGAAACGCAGTCGTGGCTGGGCACTGTAGATCTTGAGGCAGGCAAGGTAGTGAGTGATAACGGAAGGAATTTCATGGCTGCCATCTCCCTTTCCCAACTGAAACACATTCCTTGCCTGGCTCACACCTTAAACCTGGTGGTGCAGTGCTTCCTGAAAAGTTATCCGGGGTTATCCGACCTGCTCCTCAAAGTGCGTGGACTTTGCTCACATATCCGCCGTTCGCCCGTACACTCCAGCCGTATGCAGACCTATCAGCATTCTTTGAACCTTCCCCAGCATCGCCTAATCATAGACGTTGCAACAAGGTGGAACTCAACACTGCACATGCTTCAGAGACTGTGTGAACAGAGGCGGGCTGTTATGTTTTTGTGGGAGGATACACATACACGGGCAGGCAGTAGGATGGTAGACATGGAGTTGTCAGGTGTGCAGTGGTCAAAGATTCAAGACATGTGTCAAGTCCTTCAGTGTTTTGAGGAATGCACACGGCTGGTTAGTGCAGACAACGCCATAATAAGCATCAGCATCCCCCTAATGCGTCTGCTGATGCAAAGTTTGACGCACATAAAGGATCAGGCGTCTGCAGCTGAGGAAGAGGAAAGCCTTGATGACAGTCAGCCATTGTCTGGCCAGGGCAGTGTACAGGACGAGATAGTGGGCGAAGAGGAGGAGGAGGACGAGGAGGATGATGGGGATGATTATATTTTTAATGAGGAAGCTTTTCCGGGGCCACTGGAAATAGGTGGCGCGGCAAGGCCGGGTTCTGATTTTTTGAGGGACACAAGTGACGTGCATTTGCCTGAAACTGCCCCTCAACCAAGCACAACCGCAGATTTGAGAACTGGAACTTTGGCCCACATGGCGGATTATGCCTTACGTATCCTCAAAAGGGACACACGCATAACTAAAACGATGAATGATGACGATTACTGGTTGGCCTGCCTCCTTGATCCTCGCTATAAAGGCAAATTGCAAAATATAATGCCACATGAGAACTTGGAACTAATATTAGCAACGAAACAATCAACTCTTGTTGACCGTTTGCTTCTGGCATTCCCTGCACAGAGCGATCGTTCTCACACGAGCTGCAGGGGCCAGCAGACCAGAGGAGTTAGAGGGGCAGAAATCAGAAGTGGCGTTGGCCAGAGGGGTTTTCTGACCAGGTTGTGGAGTGATTTTGCTATGACCGCAGACAGGACAGGTACTGCAGCATCAATTCAAAGTGACAGGAGACAACATTTGTCCACTATGGTTACAAACTATTTTTCATCCCTTATCGATGTTCTCCCTCAACCGTCATTCCCATTTGATTACTGGGCATCAAAATTAGACACCTGGCCAGAATTGGCAGAATATGCATTGCAGGAGCTTGCTTGCCCGGCAGCTAGTGTCCTATCAGAAAGAGTATTCAGTGCTGCAGGTTCAATACTAACAGAAAAAAGGACTCGTCTGGCTACCCAAAATGTAGATGATCTAACCTTCATTAAAATGAACCACAACTGGATTTCGAAATCTTTTGCCCCACCTTGCCCGGCTGACACCTAGCTTTCCTATGAAAAGGTCTTGCCTGTGGACTATTCTGAATGCCTTTTCCAATCTCGTAATTTTCTGCACCTGATTGTCCAGCATACGACATGTTTACACCTCACTAAATGGCCAAACTCCCCACACGGGGCCGTGGTATCGACACTTGGCGACAGCACCCGTGAGAGTGCAGTTTGTCTGAAGAGGTGGGTGAGCCCGCTTTTGGTCGACGGCACTGCCACTGGGTCCCTCCTAGTACAATAAAGTGTCTCTGGCGGTGGTGGTGCGCACCCAACGTCAGACACACCGTTGTAATATGAGGGGCCCTGGGCCTGTACCGCCGGCCACAAGACAGTTTCCCCCCACCCCAGCTCAAACAGTGCTCTACCACTTGCAAAATTATCTCACAGCTCCACCAATGTTTAGTCTATGCGCTGACATCCTTCAATGCCTGCCACTGACAATACCATTGTATTGACATTTTTGTTATGTTAGGCCTTCGATGCCTGTCTGTGGTCACTCCTTCCACTAGGCCTCCACTGACCACACCACTGCTGCCCGTGTACCCCTGTAACCAATTTAAAATTGCCTACAGCCATGTGTTATTATTTTAGGCCTTCGATGCCTGTCTGCGGTCACTCCTTCCACTAGGCCTCCACTGACCACACCACTGCTGCCCGTGTACCCCTGGAACCAATTTAAAATTGCCTACAGCCATGTGTTATTATTTTAGGCCTTCGATGCCTGTCTGCGGTCACTCCTTCCACTAGGCCTCCACTGACCACACCACTGCTGCCCGTGTACCCCTGGAACCAACATCAGAAAATATAAAAATAAGTATTTTGCTTATAAAAAAGAAAATACTGGAGAGATATCAAATGCAGACATTTTAACATTAAAAACAAACACATACAACAAAAATCTGGTACAGTACTAAAAATGGCCACCAGCTACAATAACTTTCTCCTGCAAGTAGTTAACTGAAAGGTTTTTTCAATTTTAAACACAGATATGGCATCCACCGAGTGTTGTCCTGTCGCGTCTTCTTTATATTATTGCCAAGAAGATGCAAAACAATGAAAATAATAAAATCATTATTTACCAAAAAAATAGAGTAAGTCAAAACCACATTGCAAATAAACATTCATTACAAATAAAGAAGCAGGGCGCGTCCGAGGGTGAGTATATACCTAATAAGAATATAATCACCCTCGGACGCGCCCTGCTTCTTTCCGACAGCCTTCCTTCCTAAGAATCAGCCCTTCCGTGGTGTAGAGAGAGGGTTTGTTACACTCCAAGGTGTTCCCCAGGTTGCCTTTCCTGAGCTTCGATCTTCCGGCTCTCGTTTAGTAGTTGTTGGAAACTACGCTGCATTGGGCCTACAAATTGGGTATGGGGTGTAGAGAGATGGTGTGTTCCACTCCAAGGTGTTCCCCAGGTTGCCTTTCCTGAGCTTCGATCTTCCGGCTCTCGTTTAGTAGTTGTTGGAAACTACGCTGCATTAGGCCTAAAAATTGGGTATGGGGTGTAGAGAGATGGTGTGTTCCACTGTAGAGAGATGGTGTGTTCCACTCCAAGGTGTTCCCCAGGTTTCCTCGCCAATGCTTCGATCATCATGCTCTCGTTTAGTAGTTGTTGGAAACTACGCTGCATTAGGCCTACAAATTGGGTATGGGGTGTAGAGAGATGGTGTGTTCCACTCCAAGGTGTTCCCCAGGTTTCCTCTCCATTGCTTCGATCTTCATGCTCTCGTTTAGTAGTTGTTGGAAACTACGCTGCATTAGGCCTACAAATTGGGTATGGGGTGTAGAGAGATGGTGTGTTACACTCCAAGGTGTTCCCCAGGTTTCCTCTCCATTGCTTCGATCTTCCGGCTCTCGTTTAGTAGTTGTTGGAAACTACGCTGCATTAGGCCTACAAATTGGGTATGGGGTGTAGAGAGATGGTGTGTTCCACTCCAAGGTGTTCCCCAGGTTGCCTTTCCTGAGCTTCGATCTTCCGGCTCTCGTTTAGTAGTTGTTGGAAACTACGCTGCATTAGGCCTACAAATTGGGTATGGGGTGTAGAGAGATGGTGTGTTCCACTGTAGAGAGATGGTGTGTTCCACTCCAAGGTGTTCCCCAGGTTTCCTCGCCAATGCTTCGATCATCATGCTCTCGTTTAGTAGTTGTTGGAAACTACGCTTCATTAGGCCTACAAATTGGGTATGGGGTGTAGAGAGATGGTGTGTTCCACTCCAAGGTGTTCCCCAGGTTTCCTCTCCATTGCTTCGATCTTCATGCTCTCGTTTAGTAGTTGTTGGAAACTACGCTGCATTAGGCCTACAAATTGGGTATGGGGTGTAGAGAGATGGTGTGTTACACTCCAAGGTGTTCCCCAGGTTTCCTCTCCATTGCTTCGATCTTCCGGCTCTCGTTTAGTAGTTGTTGGAAACTACGCTGCATTAGGCCTACAAATTGGGTATGGGGTGTAGAGAGATGGTGTGTTACACTCCAAGGTGTTCCCCAGGTTTCCTCTCCATTGCTTCGATCTTCCGGCTCTCGTTTAGTAGTTGTTGGAAACTACGCTGCATTAGGCCTACAAATTGGGTATGGGGTGTAGAGAGATGGTGTGTTCCACTCCAAGGTGTTCCCCAGTTTGCCTTTCCTGAGCTTCGATCTTCCGGCTCTCGTTTAGTAGTTGTTGGAAACTACGCTGCATTAGGCCTACAAATTGGGTATGGGGTGTAGAGAGATGGTGTGTTCCACTCCAAGGTGTTCCCCAGGTTTCCTCGCCAATGCTTCGATCATCATGCTCTCGTTTAATAGTTGTTGGAAACTACGCTGCATTAGACCTACAAATTGGGTATGGGGTGTAGAGAGATGGTGTGTTCCACTCCAAGGTGTTCTCCAGGTTGCCTTTCCTGAACTTCTATCTTCAGGCTCTCATTAAATTGTGGTTAAACGGAACAACTGCATTTGGCGTACTAGTTGGTTTGGGGCCTACTATCGGTGTCTGCCGCTCCTTGCTGTTCTCCTGGTTTCCTGTCCTGAAATTCCGTTTTCAGGTGCTCGTTAAGTAGTTGTTAATGTTAGACTGCATTTGGCCTACTAGTTGGGTTGGGGCCTACTATCGGTGTCTGCCACTCCTTGCTGTTCTCCTCCACTGAACAAAGCTGTGCCGCCTGTTTACTACGGTTGCCAATTTTGAACTGCATTTCGACTACTTACTGATTTGGGCCTACTCTCTGTGTCAGCCTCTCATTCCAGTTGTCCTCCACTGCAATGCCCCCTGATTAGTCCTGTGTTACCAATTTTGAACTGGATTTAGCCCACTTTATTCTTTGGGCCTATATCTGTGTTTCCTCCTCATCCTGCCCATTGCCCAGCCAGTGATAGATGAGTCTGCTGGTACATTGACCCATAACGCAACATTTCCCGTGCACGCTACACTGCAAGATTGTGACCCTGCTGAAAGTCAGGTCCCCCTTCCCGCATACCATACCACCTTACACGGTTACAAACAGGAAGGTGCAGATGAAAGTGCAGGTTCCTTCATCAGGTGGGGGGAGGAATACTAGTTGGCGACGTCACTGGCACAGGGCCTCTCATGGTACGCAAAAGTGTTGCTGCCGGTGGGAGGCGCCCCCGCCGTGCAAACACACCGCTGTACTTTGAGGGGCCCTGTGCCAGTGCCAATGCCAACGAGTGGGCCCCCCCTGCTTGCTCAGGTTCACAGCACTTGCAAAGTTGAAATACTTACCTCTCCCTGCTCCACTGCCGTGACGTGGTCCAGATTTCCTGGGCCCACTAATTACTTGAACCAGCCCTACCCACCACAACTTTAGCCAAATGACCCCCAATTTCAAATGCCTTCCAATTATTATAAGGTAAATTACGCTTGACAAGCTTCATTAAGAAGAATGGATGGTTTTGACATTAAAATGGGCACTCTAGGTGTTTTCCTGGCCCCCACTCACTGCCGACTATGCTGCCCCATTGACTTGCATTGGGTTTCGTGTTTCGGTCGATCCCGACTTTACGTCATAATCGGCCGATTTCACTCGACCCGACTTTTGAGATAGTCGGGTTTCGCGAAACCCGGCTCGACTCTAAAAAGGTCAAGGTCGCTCAACTCTAGTGAAGGCTAATAAGAAGATCACGCTGAAGCGCGAATTCGCCTGTCAATGGACATCTGCAGGTTTGTGTATTTTAGTTTTATTACATCATAGAAAAAGAAATGAGAAAGTGAAGTTGAGCTGAAAATTTTCCTTTGTAAAATTGAGCATTATTAGAATAAATTTTCCCATTTAAGCAGTTTTTCTAATCAAACATTCCAGACCTGTAAACCCTCCAAAATCAAGATAGTCATAGACTACAAATAGGATTTGGGCGGTAAATAGGGAAGATTGCATTAACCAAAGTCAAGCAGGCAGGATTTAAGAATACCGACAAGTCAAGAAGTCATATATTTCATGTTTCAAAACCTAGCACTTTACAAGGTAGAGAGGTTAGAAAAGTGGTTTAGCACTTCATCGACAGACTTGAATATATTTGATATCCACATGTTCCAGCGAAAAAATGTTGTATTCGGTAAAGTTGGTTATCCCAAGATATAATTAATCATTAATGTATTTCTTGTAATAAATAGCATGTCTGGAAAAATTCACGCTTTTAATTAATTTTTGCTAAACTCAAGAGCTACTAGGTGGATCTAGATGGAATTATGTCACATTGAATTAATTCAAGCTGTAATAAGAATTAGAAGAATACGAATATATAGTCCTTACGTACGGCACAAACATAGTATGCATTTCTTACAGTCAAGGAAAAACAAATCCATATGGTATCACCATATGGCACTGTGTCGGCATTACTTAAGTAATGGGGCATGTTATAATTTTCTTTCTCATAGATTTTATAAGTATGTGCCGCTAGCTACAGTATGATTCCAAGGCAGACTATGAGCAGGGTTTTGCTTTAGCATTGCAGAGGTAATAGCTGCACCTGGACCTTGAACGATTAATGTCCAAATGCCTTTCTGCTTCATAAGAAGACGCCAATAATATAGTTGGCATATGGTAGGTAATATGTTGCAATTTAGTTGTGGGGGTCAGCAGATGATCTCCAATATTTGGTTTTATCTTTACCTATGCAACACATACAATATATAGCCAAAAGTATGCAATCAGATCACATCACATCTACATATACATCCTTGACATGTGTTTCTGAAATCATGGGCATCAGTAAGGAGTTTGGCCATTTTTCTATTGCAATAGCCTCTGCAGCCTCCTTGTTTTTCATTGGCTCTTTTGGACTGATCCTTGTGTCATACCTATTTTTCATGGTAGCCAATTAGCTTTAAGTTATTCTTTCCTTGCAAAAAATCAAAAGCAAGAAAAAAAAGAGTCTGTAATACTGTCTCCATGTAAACATACATATTATCAATCTATAAAGATAGAAACACATAGTGTGCATCCTTGGCACTCATAAAGAAGGTGCATTTTACACATTTTAAATCCCAATGAGTTAACCCCTTAAAACATGATTGACAGCCAAGCTTTAGCTGTAATTTCCTGGATCAGACATGTATCCTCTTATATGCTGCAGTATATAACAACCATAGCATCCATGTATTTAGACAGAGGGAGGAATTTACCATACAAAAGACATATATTTTCTAAAATGGAGACCCCTTGCTCTCAGACTACCAACAAATGGTGTCCAATCCATACTTTAGCATGAGACATTTCATAGATGGACCATAGCAGAAGGAAAATCTCAGAATTTCAAAGCTTAGTGTGTACAGAGGAAGATGGTAGCCATAATAAATAGTGAACATAAAGAGAGGACTGAGAATCAAAGATTAAAAAGAAGGCTGCAAGTTTTTTTTAGCTACACTTTATGCATTTATTGTGAGGTGTAAGGTTGCGTTAAGGGGTTAAATAACAAAGATAGACTGAGAATGATTAAGACAATTTTGGACATTAAAAGGCAGCAGCAATTATCGATAACATTTTTGGCGGTTTTCTCGACTTAAAGGTACTCTAATCTGTTATCAGGTTATTGCTACCACACCTGAGAGCAGCGAGATTTAGGAGCAGTGGCACAGATTTCAGTGATGTGTCACTTACTGGGCTGCTTGCTGCAGTATTGATAAAATCACTGTTTTATCTGCTGCAAATCTGCCAGTTCTCGTGGTTTGCACGTTAGTGACCGGGCCAATTTTTACAATTCTGACCACTGTCCCTTTATGAGGTTATAACTCTAGAACGCTTCAACGTATCCCAGTGTTTCTGACATTGTTTTCTCGTGACATATTGTACTTCATGGTAGTGATAAAATTTCTTTGATATTATGTGCGTTTAATTGTGAAAAAAAACAGAAATTTGTCAAAAATTTTGAATATTTAGCAATTTTCCAACTTTGAATTTTTATGCCCTTAAAAAACAGAGATATGTCACACAAAATACTTAATAAATAACATTTCCCACATGCCTACACATTCCCACATGTAAACATCAGCACAATTTTGGAAACAATTTTTTGTTTGTTAGGGAGTTATAAAGGTTAAAAGTTGACCAGCGATTTCTCATTTTTACAACACCATTTTTTTTTAGGGACCACATCACATTTGAAGTCACTTTGAGAGGTCTATATGATAGAAAATACTCAAAAGTGACACCATTCTAAAAACTGTGCCCCTCAAGGTGCTCAAAACCACATTCAAGAAGTTTATTAACCCTGGGTATGAACGGGAAACCACTGGGTAAATCTGACAGGGAGAAGGACTTGGGGATCCTAGTTAATGATAAACTTACCTGGAGCAGCCAGTGCCAAGCAGCAGCTGCCAAGGCAAACATGATCATGGGGTGCATTAAAAGAGGTCTGGATACACAAGATGAGAGCATTATACTGCCTCTGTACAAATCCCTAGTTAGAAAGCACATGGAGTACTGTGTCCAGTTTTGGGCACCGGTGCTCAGGAAGGATATAATGGAACTAGAGAGAGTACAAAGGAGGGCAACAAAATTAATAAAGGGGATGGGAGAACTACAATACCCAGATAGATTAGCGAAATTAGGATTATTTAGTCTAGAAAAAAGACGACTGAGGGGCGATCTAATAACCATGTATAAGTATATAAGGGGACAATACAAATATCTCGCTGAGGATCTGTTTATACCAAGGAAGGTGACGGGCACAAGGGGGCATTCTTTGCGTCTGGAGGAGAGAAGGTTTTTCCACCAACATAGAAGAGGATTCTTTACTGTTAGGGCAGTGAGAATCTGGAATTGCTTGCCTGAGGATGGGGTGATGGCGAACTCAGTCGAGGGGTTCAAGAGAGGCCTGGATGTCTTCCTGGAGCAGAACAATATTGTATCATACAATTATTAGGTTCTGTAGAAGGACGTAGATCTGGGGATTTATTATGATGGAATATAGGCTGAACTGGATGGACAAATGTCTTTTTTCGGCCTTACTAACTATGTTACTATGTTACTATGTTACTATGTTCAGATGTTTCACAGGAATTTTTGGAATGTTTTAAAAAAAATGAACATTTAAGTTTTTTCACAAAAAAATTAATTCAGCTCCAATTTGTTTTATTTTACCAAGAGTAAGAGGAGAAAATGGACCCCAAAAGTTGTTGTACAATTTGTCCTGAGTACCCCGATATCCCATATGTGGGGGTAAACCACTGTTTGGGCGCTTGGCAGAGCTCGGAAAGGAAGGAGCGCCATTTGACTTTTCAATGCAAAATTGGCTGGAATTGAGATGGGACGCCATGTTGCGTTTGGAGAGCCACTAATGTGCCTAAACATTGAAACCCCCCACAAGTGACACCATTCTGAAAGTAGACCCCCTAAGGAACTTATCTAGATGTGTGGTGAGCACTTTGACCCACCAAGTGCTTCACAGAAGTTTATAATGTAGAGCTGTAGAAATAAAAAATAATATTTTTTCACAAAAATGAACTTTTCACCCCAAATTTTTTATTTTTCCAAGGATACCAGAAGAAATTGTACCCCAAACATTGTTGTGCAATTTGTCCTGAGTACACTGATACCCTATATGTGGGGGTAGACAACTGTTTGTGTGCATGGCAGAGCTCAGAAGGGAAGGAGCGCCATTTGACTTTTCAATGCACAATTGGCTGGAATTGAGATGGGACGCCATGTTGCGTTTGGAGAGCCACTAATGTGCCTAAACATTGAAACCCCCCACAAGTGACACCATTTTGGAAAGTAGACCCCCTAAGGAACTTATCTAGATGTGTGGTGAGCACTTTGACCCACAAAGTGCTTCACAGAAGTTTAGAGCCGTAAAAAATAAAAAATAATATTTTTTCACAAAAATGAATTTTCGCCACCAATTTTTTATTTTCCCAAGGTTAGCAGAAGAAATTGTACCCCAAACGTTGTTGTGCAATTTGTCCTGAGTACACTGATACCCCATATGTGGGGGTAAACCACTGTTTGGGTGCATGGCAGAGCTCGGAAGGGAAAGAGCACCATTTGACATTTCAATGCAAAATTGGCTGGAATTGAGATGGGACGCCATGTTGCGTTGGGGAGCCCCTGATGTGCCTAAACATGGAAACCCGCTACAAGTGACACCATTTTGGAAAGTAGACCCCTAAGGATCTTATCGAGATGTGTTGTGAGAGCTTTGAACCCCCAAGTGTTTCACTACAGTTTATAACGCAGAGCGGTGAAAATAAAAATTATTTATTTTTTCCACAAAAATTATTTTTTAGCCCCCATTTCTGTATTTTCCCAAGGGTAACTGGAGAAATTAGACCCCAAAAGTTGCTGTGCAATTTTTTTCTGAGTACGCTGATACCCCATATGTGGGGGTAACCACCGTTTGGGTGCATGGCAGAGCTCGGAAGGGAAAGAGCACCATTTGGAATGCAGACTTAGATGGATTGGTCTGCAGGCGTCACATTGCATTTGCAGAGCCCCTGATGTACCTAAACAGCAGAAACCCCCCACAAATGACCCCATATTGGAAACTAGACCCCCCAAGGAACTTATCTAGATGTGTTGTGAGAACTTTGAACCCCCAAGTGTTTCACTACAGTTAATAATGCAGAGCCATGAAAATAAAAAATCATTTTTTCCACAAAAATTATCTTTAACACCCAGTTTTGTATTTTCCCAAGGGTAACAGGAGAAATTCGTCTCCAAAAGTTGTTGTCCAATTTGTTCTGAGTACGCTGATACCCCATATGTGGGGGGAACCACCGTTTTGGCGCATGGCAGAGCTCAGAAGGGAAGGAGCGCCATTTGGAATGCAGACTTAGATAGATTGGTCTGCAGGCATCACGTTGCATTTGCAGAGCCCTTGATGTACCTAAACAGTAGAAACCCCCCACAAGTGACCCCATTTTGGAAACCAGACCCCCAATGAACTTATCTAGATGTGTTGTGAGAACTTTGAACCCCCAAGTATTTCACTACAGTTTATAATGCAGAGCCGTGAAAATAAAAAATCATTTTTTCCCCACAAAAATATTTTTTTAGCCCCCCCAAATTTTTATTTTAACAAGGGTAACAAGAGAAATTGGACCCCAGAAATTGTTGTCCAATTTGTTCTGAGTAAGCTGATACCCCATATGTTGGGCTAAACCCCTGTTTGGGCACATGGGAGAGCTCGGAAGGGAAGGAGCACTGTTTTACTTTTTCAACGCAGAATTGGCTGGAATTGAGATCGGACACCATGTCGCGTTTGGAGAGACCTGATGTCCCTAAACAATGGAAATCCCCAATCCTAACTGAAACCCTAACCCAAACACACCCCTAATCCCAACCACACCCCTAACCCCAACCCTAACCACACCCCTAACTCCAACACACCCCTAACCCTAATCCCAACCATAACCCTAACCACACCCCTAACCCTGACACATACCTTACCCTAATCCCAACCATAAATGTAATCCAAACCCTAACCCCAACCCTAACCCTAGCCCCAACCCTAGCCCTAACCCTAGCCCCAACCCTAACCCTAGCCCTAACCCTAGCCCTAACCCTAGCCCTAACCCTTTTGAGAAATTGAAAATAAATACATTTTTTTATTTTTTTTATTTTTCCCTAACTAAGGGGGTGATGAAGTGGGGTTTGATTTACTTTTATAGCGGGTTTTTTAGCGGATTTTTATGATTGGCAGCAGTCACACACTAAAAGACGCTTTCTATTGCAAAAAATATTTTTTTGCATCTCCACATTTTGAGAGCTATAATTTTTCCAGATTTTGGTCCACAGAGTCATATAAGGTTTTGTTTTTTGCGGGACGAGTTGACATTTTTATTGGTAACATTTTCAGGCACGTGACATTTTTTGATCGCTTTTTATTCCGATTTTTGTGAGGCAGCATGTCCAAAAACCATCTATTCATGAATTTCTTTTTTTTTTTTGGGGGGGGGGGAGCGTTTATACCATTCCGCGTTTGGTGAAATGGATAAAGCAGTTTTATTGTTCGGGTCAGTACGATTACAGCGATACCTCATTTATATCATTTTTTTATGTTTTAGCGCTTTTATACGATAAAAACTATTTTATAGAAAAAATAATTATTTTTGCATCACTTTATTCTGAGGACTATAACTTTTTTATTTTTTCGCTGATGATGCTGTATGGCGGCTCATTTTTTGCGGGACAAGATGATGTTTTCAGCTGTACCATGGTTATTTATATCTGTGTTTTTGATCGCGTGCTATTCCACTTTTTGTTTAGCGGTATGATAAAGGTTTTTTGCCTTGTTTTTTTATGGTGTCCACTGAAGGGGTTAACTAGTGGGACATTTTTATAGGTCGGGTTGTTGCGGACTTGGTGATACTAAATATGTGTACTTTTATTGTTTGTTTTTTTATTTAGATAAAGGAATGTATTTATGGTAACAATATATATTTTCTTTATTTAGGATTTTTTGTTTTACACATCTAAATATATATTTTTTTACTTTCATAACATTGCCCCGGGAGGGGGCATCATGTTATAGGGTCAGATCGTTGATCTGACACTTTGCAATGCACTATGTTAGATCAGCGATCTGACGTGCACTGCTCCTGGCTTACCAGCGCCTGCTCTGTGCAGGCGCTTGGTAAGCCACCTCCCTGCAGGACCCGGATGCAGCCCCATGACCATTTTGGATCTGAGGCCTGCAGGAAGGAGACGCTCGGTACAAGGTGAGCACATCGCCTTGTACCAAGGGTCTCAGGGAAGCCCGCAGGGAGCCCCCTCCCTGCGCGATGCTTCCCTATGTCTTTGGAATGCTGCAATCATGTTTGATCGCAGTGTGCCGGGGGTTAATGTGCCGGGGCGGTCCGTGATCGCTCCTGGCACATAGTGCCGGATGTCAGCTGCGATAGCTGACACCCGGCTGCGATCGGCCGCCCTTCCCCCGTGAGCGCGGCCGATCGCTATGATGTACTATCCCGTCCATGGGAATTAAGTCCCAGGTCACTTTGAATGGATAGTACGTCATATGGGATTAAGGGGTTAAGCTGAGATCTGTATAATTCCACCCACTTCACTGATTGGCACCTTTCTCTGTACACTGCGCATAGGCAGAAAGCTGCCAATCAGGGGTGGTTAAGTGATACAGAGCTCATGGATCTGGAGGACCACATGGTAGCAGGTATATTAATCCTCTAGTAATAAGCTCTTACTGATAAAACAGTGATTTTATCAAAACTACAGCATGCAATCTAGTGACACATCACTGAAAACAGGGTCTCTGCCCCTAACATTATGCTGCTCTCAGATTAAGTGGCAAAATCTTGGTGACCGATTCCCTTTAACAAGTCTTGAATTTGACTGATAGTCCATGTAGCCCTCCTGGTTATTGGCACTGCCTATTTAATGGATCTGTGATATGAAGGAACAACTTTTCTTTAAATCTACCCTATTTGGCTAATTTTGTAGAACATTATGAAATCTGGCTATCTTCATCTATTATAAAAAAAAGGGAATCAGCGAGGCATTAAGCTCATATCTGAGAGAAATGGTATTATTTATTTAGATTGTTTGATGTCTGAATATGTAATGATTTACATTTTACTTTGGATGCTCAAACTTCCTCCAATCATCTGAAATGTCAAACATTAGGCTGTGTAAAGAATATCTCAAGACAAACACATAATGTGAAGCTGACCTCTGTGCAGGCATTATGAAAGGTCATGTGGCCACAATCCCTTTCTGTGAAGTTCAGCTTCTTTATATAAATAGGAGCATGACATGTAGAATATACAGTGCCTTGAAAAAGTATTCATACTCCGTGAGCCTTTTCACATTTTTTAACAATACACCCACAAACTTAAATTTTATTTATTTTATTGGGATTTTATGTGATATACCAACACAAGTAGCAAGCATTTGTGAAGTGTAAAGGAACTTACATGTGGTTTTCTAATAATTCTAAAAATCTAAATATGAAAATTGTGGCATACATTTGTATTCAGACTCCTGTAGTTTGACATCTATAAATAACATTCTAAATAACCAATTGCCTCCAGAAGTCACATAATTAGTAAATTGAGTCTACCTGTGTGTAAATTATTCTCAGTAAACTTGCAGCTGTTTGTGAAGGCTTCAGAGGTTTGTTTGAGAACATCAAACTGTATCATGAAAATCAAGAAACACATCAGACAAGTTAGGGATAAAGCTGTGGAGAAAAGTAAACCAGGGTTAGGTTATAAAAAAAATAGCTTAAGCTCTGAACTGAAGCACTGTTCAATACATCATTAAAAAATAAAAGGATAATGGCAACCTTTCAAAGACATAGCTGTCCACCTAAACAGATATGACAAGCAAGGAGAGTACTAAAAACAGAAGCAGCCAAGAGGTGCATGGTCATTCTGGGGGCGCTGCAGAGATCCACAGCTCAGGTGGGAGAATTTGCCCACAGGACAACTATTAGTTGTATACGCCACAAATCTTACCTTTATGTAAGAGTGTCAAGAAGAAAGACAGTTTTGAAAGCAAGACAATAAAAATCCAGATTACATTTTGCAAAAAGTCCTTAGGGGAAACAGCTAGAATGTGGAAAACGATGTTCTGGTTGGATGAGACCAAGTAGAACTTTTTGAGCTTAATGCAAAATACTATGTGAACTAACACTGCACATCACTCTGAAAACACCATCTCCACCGTCAAACATGGTGGTGGCAGCATGATGCTGCGGGGATGCATTTTTTCAGCAAGGGTGGGAAGCTGGTCAGAGTAGATGGGAAGATGGATGGAGCTAAGTACAGGGCAATCCCGGAGGAAAACCTATTAGAGGCTGCAAAAGATTTGAGACTGGGGTGTAGATTCACCTTCCAGCAAGACAATGACCATAAACATTCTGCCAGAGCCACAACGGAATGGTTTAGATCAAAGCATATTCATGTGTTTAAATGGCCCAGTCACAGTCCAGCCCTAAATCCCATTGAGAATCTATGGCAAGACTTGAAAATTGCTGGTTTCAGACTCTCACCATCCAATCTCACTGCACTAGAACTAGTTTTAAAAGAAGAATGGCCAAAAATTTCAGCATCTAGATGTGCAAATCTGGTAGAGACAAACCCCAAAACTTGCAGCAATAATTTCAGCAAAAGGGGGTTCTACAAAGTTTTGACTAGGGGGGCTGAATACAAATGCACATTAGAATGTTCAGATTTATTTTTTTTAAGAAATGAAGGTCAGTCAGTCCAAAAAATTGGGAAAACTTTGACAGTGTCCCCAAGTGCAGTGACAAAAACCATCCCCATTACAATCGTGGTACCTTCTAAAATGACAGGGAATGGTTTTTAATACTGTGACATCCTCCGCCGTTGCCGCAGCCACAATACCCAAAACATGTTCTCGAACTCGTATTTTCAATGGCCTGGTAGTCATACCAATATAGATCTTCCGGCATGGACATACCGCATAGTAGATCACATGTCTGCTATTACATGTGATCCGCTTTTTGACCGTAAATATACGTGACCCATCCTGATTCGCAAATTTGTCTACTCGGTCAATGTTAGTCCACACCACGCAGTGGTCACATGGAAAACATCCATTCCGTGCTGTCACCTGGTCCAGGAATGTGTTACTAGGTATTCCAGTATAGTGGCTGCGGACCAGGTGATCCCTTAGATTCCTAGATCTTATGGCTGCAATTGCAGCCTTCTCGGGCAGGAATCTAGAGATCACCGGATCAGCTCTCAAAATACTGTATGCCACGATTTGTTCAGTATCCTTCTCATATGGGCAAATTGTGAATGGTAATAAGTCACAAATCTTACCAAGTCTTGACTGTTTTTTGACGTTTGTTTTGGTCCATAAAGTAAGGTGTTCCTGGATGCATGTTTAGCCCTATTGAAGGCCTTCTTAACCATGCGGTTACTAAGACTTGAGTCTCCTTTTGAGATCATCAGCTTGTTTAAGAATTCATCATCACTTGAACATAGTCTGCGCAAACGGAGAAATTGCCTGGTGGGGACAGATTGAACCATGTGACCCGGATTTGAGGAGGTCGCATGTCCAGAATGTTCGTTGAGGTGGGTTTGCGGAAAATATTAGTTTGCACCTCCCCTTTCTCATCCTTTTGGAGTAGTACATCCAAAAATTCAATGGTTCTTGGATCATATTTGTACGTAATATATATATTTAACTGGTTATCATCAAGGGATGACATGAATGTCTCAAGGTCTTCCTGTAACCCCTGCCAGATCAGTAGAATGTCGTTGATGTACCACGTCCACGAAAAGACATGGCACATTGGCGATGACCGATCCGACAGGGAGAGGTCTCTCTTCCACAGCCCCAGGAACAGATTGGCGTACGCCGGGGCAAAGGAAGCCCCCAGAGCTGTCCCCTGGAGCTGCAGGAAGAAAGACCCCTTAAAAACAAAAAAGTTATGTGTTAACATGAACCTAAGGAATTCAATAATCAATTTTCAAATATCCACCGGCAAATTAGACATACTCAGAAACACTTCCGTCGCATGAATCCCATCCTCATGCCTAATACTGGTTTATATGGATTCTACGTCCCCCGTCACCAGAATCATGTTGTCATCCAATTATAGGCCATCAACCCTCCTCAGCAGTTCACCAGTATCTTTCAGGAAAGATGGCAGCCCCTCCACTATGGGTTGTAGCTTGGAGTCTATCCAATGGTTTACATGTTCAAGTTAATTGCCCCTTCCTAAGATAATTGGGCGTCCAGGGGGAGTCTGCGCGTCCTTATGAATTTTTGGTAGTAAGTAGAAAGTAGGAATAGTAAGCTCTGATACAATCAGGGCAGTTGCCATTTCTTTGGTTATAGTGCCCGACTCTCGCCTGATTGATGATCAGATGTAGTTGCGTAGTAAAGGAGGACAATGGGGTGAATGGTAATTTTTTGTAGCATACTTTGTTATTTAGTTGCGAAAAGGCCTCCTTCTCATAGAGTGCCTTAGGCGAAATCACCACATTGCCCCCCTTATCGGCTGGTTTGTATACTACATCCGTCAAATTCTGCAGGATGCGCAGACGCCCCCTCTCTTCCCTAGAGAGATTGTCCTTATATATATAATGTGGAATCTCCATGAATTCCTTAGAGACAATCTGTACAAATAAGTCTATATTTGAACAAGATGACAAGGGGGGAAATTTCTTGGACTTTGTACGTATTGAAGATGCTACTTTATCTCCCTCTGTGTTGTGCTCGATAGCTAATTCCTCCAAAATGTGTAAAGCTACAGAAGAGCAACTTCTTCTGTAAGAAAGAGTTGGGAGAGGTTGCCATAAAAAAAAAATGTTTTCTAAAAATCAATGAGCAAGCAAATAAATGTAAATCTTTAACAGCTGAAAATGCATCAAAGCTCGCCGCCGGAGAAAAGGACAAGCCCTTAGGATCCCTAGATCTGCATCAGAAAAAGTATGTTTACTTAAATTGATTACCTTGTTTTTATATCTGGATGCTACTGGAGAACGATCATGTCGTCTATATGGATGGAACACATGTTCTCTCTGGTTACGTCTCTCGGATCCCGATCTGGTGGCCATAGATGACCCGGATACTTCAGATACATCACTCACAGATGGCATAGAGGTTTGTGAAGGGGTTTGTGAAGGGGTACGTCCAAGTCGGTGACTCTGTACATGTGGTTTCCTCCACATATATACCATCTGGTTTTCATAATCTCTCCGATCCCTACTCAGCTTGTTTAGTTGGGTGAATCTTCTTAACCACAGTCTCCAATGTTTTATCAAGTTGACTGTGGAACACATTAAATTTTTCCACTGTACCCAAAGATTTTAATTCATCCTCCATTTTCCTAATACTTGTGTCCAATTGTGATATTATTATTATGCTCGCTCAATAACTGCATGCAAACCTGCAAACAGCCGTTACGGGCCTCCTCCCACCGGGACAAGAATCCCTCATCCTCCACTGGAAATGTAGGAATCACCCTCACTCTTAGACCTCTAGGAATCATTTTTTTAGCCAAATACTTGTCAAGAAATGTGCGGTTCCACCACAACTTGGTCCGTTTAACCACCATTTGTGGTAACATCATAGTATGTTCCTCCCATTTTATATTACTGTCAGCCTGACAGTTAGGTCCCTCACCCCCGAACACCTGGTCAATATGTGAAAACCAATTTTTCCTCTTTGGCTTGAAAATCCATGTCATACGTACGGCCTGTGCAAAACACAGCAAAAGATATATACAAGTAAATATGACAAATAAACATGGTAACTGCATCAGGAAATTCTCACTGATTTAAAGCATCATTAATATGTATTTCTATATACCATGATATCTACAATAGGACTTATAGAGCCTATCGCCAACTACTACATAGACCACAACAAAAAGGATGATCATAAGGCCATAGCTAAATAGTAAAACAACAATATTTATTGAAAAACATCATTTAAGAACCATATTACCAAGGTGTATACAAAGAGAGACAGAACACAAATATGGGTGATTGTGATTAATGGAAGTTTTGTCTCTCTTTGTATACACTTTGGTAAAATGGTTTTTAAATGATGTTTTTCAATAAATATTGTTGTTTTATTATTTAACTATTGGCCTTCTGATCATCCTTTTTGTTGTGGTCTAAGTGTTGACTGAGAAATCATATAGCGTGTCATAGTTCAAAGGAGACAATCCCCTGTATTAAAAGGGTTATCCTCTATAATATTTTAGACTAAAGAGATTGTCAACTGCAATATATTATTGTGTGGATTGGCTCATTGTGATCTTGAAATAAAAAGAAAAACAGATACCATCGAACTGTTGCACCACTGAAAAATCTCCTTACTTTGGCCGCTAGTGGGCTGCAGTTTCATGTCACATCCCATAGAAGAAGAGAAGGTAAGTGGATGGGATCCTGATAGTGTGTAACTTTTTTTTTTTTTTTTTTAAACGATAATGGGCCCGGTTTTATAAAAAAAAATATTGCACTGGACAACCCCTTTAAGTAATTGCTTCATAGTGTACCTATCATTTTTTTGCATAAGTCAGAAGTGCATGTGAAAATACAAAACTTTGTAGTATATATTATTAATAATAATAACAACAATTATTATTATTTGGGTTATATAGCACCAACATATTCAGCAGTACTTTACAATTCAAATGCCAGATGTGCCAACAATTTCAGAAATGAAATGTTATTAGGTAAAAGGTTAATCTGCTTTGCTTTCCAGCAGCCTGTAATTTTCATTTACTTGACTCCAAGCTCTGCAAATATTTGGAAATTTCTTCATTCTCCTAGTCCATAGGTTATCCAAAAATATATCAGAAAAGCCTATAAAACAAAGGGATAACACCAAGACGATATCAGTAACATAAATTATTAATTTTAATAAATAGACAACAGGATTACGTCCAAAAAATAAACACCAATATAAAAAGAAAAAGACTAAAATTATATTATTAATATTGTCTTGGAATCACATTTCGAAAAGCCTGCCAACTCCGAAGTCATTGTGAGAAAATAAATATTTAGAGAATAGACAAAGAACTATGGAAAATAGCAAAAAATGCAAAATGTCTGTCTGCAATAGATGTCTTTACTTAAGAATTGCTTCCTTATTAATAGAGGCAATATAAAAAACCCTATGTGAGGTAATTGCTTAAAACACAGATCACAAAGATCACAGTAAGGCTCGGTGCACATTTATCCTGCGCAATGTGCTGAGCCCTTACACTGGGGTTTCCATTTAAATGTGTGAAATATGTGATTCAGAAGGAAACTCTGGTGGAAGACTCCCTGTAATGAGGCAAATGGAGGCACTGCAGCTGCCGTGTGATCTGTGATCTGGCAGTGTCCGTCTTTTTAGGATTGCATATAAGTGTCGTTGGCCACAGTTTTATGCACTTCTGAAAAGAAGGACACCGCTGAACAGAGGCCAGTGAATGTATCTCATCTGAATCACGCCACTTGGAGATATAGATGGAAACCACAACGTAAGTGCTCAGCGTAGAGCGCTGGATAAATGTGATCCCAAACATTATGTAAAATGTTCCCAATAAAAGCTTCAACTCAATCCATGGTTTGCATTTCTGAAGCGATGAGAGCTCACCTAACTTACAGATGCATGCCTCCAGAAGCATGGGCTGGGCATAGCGTACTAGTGACTGCAATGTACTAGTCACTACAGCGTATTGGTGACAACAGCAATTTTTTCAATTTTCACTCGGCAACATTCATTGCTGCTTGTTTCTAGAAAATACCCATGGAGTAAAAATAGTCACTACACCTGTATTAAAATGCCCCAAGCACTATAGTTTCCCAAATGGGGTTACTTGAGGGGAGATTCTGCTCTTCTAGCTATTGGTGGCTTTGAATATGAAAGCCGTAAACTGTTGTAGGAAAATCTGCATTCCAGGAGGCAAATAACGCTCCATTCCTCCCGAGTTTCTCCATATGGCTAAGTAGTACTGTACTGCCACATATGAGGTATTGCTACATTCAGTTGAAATTGTGGGACAATTTTTTGTGCCATTTTTAACCCACTTCTTCTGTCAAAATGGAAAATCTGGGGCTAAAACTAAATTTTGGTGATAAAAATGTACCGTATATACTCGAGTATAAGCCGACCCGAGTATAAGCCGACCCCACTAATTTTGCCACAAAAAACTGGGAAAACTTATTGACTCGAGTATAAGCCTAGGGTGGAAAATGCAGCAGCTACCGGTGAATTTCAAAAATAAAAATAGATGCTCCATACCGTTCATTATTGCCCCAAAGGAGGTTCCATATAAAGCTGTGCTATGTAGAATGCTCTGCACCGTTCATTATGGCCCCATAGATGCTCCATATAAAGCTGTGCCCCATATACAATGCACTGCACTGTTCATTATGGCCCCATAGATGCTCCTTATAAAGCTGTGCCCCATATATAATGCTCTGCACTGTTCAGTATGGCCCCATAGATGTTCCATATAAAGCTGTGCCATATAGAATGCTCTGCACTGTTCAGTATGGCCCCATAGATGCTCCTTATAAAGCTGTGCCCCATACATAATGCTCTGCACCGTTCATATGGCCCCATAGATGCTCCTTATAAAGCTGTGCCATATATGCTCTGCACCGTTCATTATGGCCCCATAGATGCTCCTTATAAAGCTGTGCCATATATGCTCTGCAGTCTGCACCGTTCATTATGGCCCTATAGATGCCCCATATAAAGCTGTGCCCCATATACAATGCTCTGCACCGTTCATTATGGCCCCATAGATGCTCCTTATAAAGCTGTGCCCCATATACAATGCTCTGCACCATTCATTATGGCCCCATAGATGCTCCATATAAAGCTGTGCCCCATGTATAATGCTCTGCACCGTTCATTATGGCCCCATAGATGCTCCTTATAAAGCTGTGCCATATATAATGCTCTGCACCGTTCATTATGGCCCCATAGATGCTCCTTATAAAGCTGTGCCATATATAATGCTCTGCACCGTTCATTATGGCCCCATAGATGCTCCTTATAAAGCTGTGCCATATATAATGCTCTGCACCGTTCATTATGGCCCCATAGATGCTCCTTATAAAGCTGTGCCATATATAATGCTCTGCACCGTTCATTATGGCCCCATAGATGCTCCTTATAAAGCTGTGCCATATATGCTCTGCACCGTTCATTATTGCCCCATAGATGCTCCTTATAAAGCTGTGCCATATATAACGCTGCTGCTGCTGCAATAAAAAAAAACACATACTCACCTCTCTTGCTTGCAGCTCCTCAGCGTCCCGTCTCGGCGTCTCTCCGCACTGACTGTTCAGGCAGAGGGCGCCGTGCACACTAGAACGTCATCGCGCCCTCTGACCTGAACAGTCACTGCAAGAAGACGTGAAGACGGAGCGGCGCCCGGCGGGTGGAACGTGGACAGGTGAATATAAAATACTCACCTAGTCCCGGCGCTCCTGACGCTGCCCCTGCCTGTCACACTGTCTTCGGGTGCCGCAGCGGTCACTGGCACCGCTCATTAGAGGAATTAATATGCGGCCCCACCCCTATGGGAGTGGAGTCATATTCATAAGTTTCATGAGCGGTCCCACGTGACCACTGTACAGGGGAAGAGCTGCGGCACCCGAAGACAGTGTGACAGGCAGGGGGAGAGTCAGGAGCGCCGGGACTAGGTGAGTATGCGACAATCCTCTCTCCTCCTCACCCGCCGACCCTGCCGCCGACCGTGACTCAAGTATAAGCCGAGAGGGGCACTTTCAGTCCCAAAATTTGGGCTGAAAATCTCAGCTTATACTCAAGTATATACGGTAGTTATTTTTTTTCACTGCACAAATGTATTAAATTATGTGACACACCCGTAGTATCAATATGATCACTGCACCCCTATATATAATATGAATTCTTTGAGAGGTGTAAAATGGGTCTTCTGTTTTGGCACGTCATGGGCTTTCCCAGTGGGTGATGGCACATGCAAACTATAACAGAAAAATCTGGCGCTCCTTGCCTTCTGAGCTTTGCACTGTGCCTGAAAAATATTTCCTGATTACATGTAGGTTATAGAAGCACTCAGGTAAAAATGGAGCTCAGTTTGTTGTAACAAATCCTATTTGCCCTTAGAAAAATGAAAAACGTGGGGCTAAAACAACATTTTAGTGATAAAAGTGTAATTTATTCTTTCTTCACAGCTCAGTGGTATAAAGTTCTGTGAGGCATATGTGGTGTCAATACGATCACTGCACCTCTAGATGAATTCATTGTGGAGTGTAGTTTGTAAAATGAGTTCACATATAGAGGGTTTCTGTTGTTCTGGCACCTCAGGGGCTCTGTGGCACCCTCAAACCATTCCAGCAAAATGTGAACTCCAATAAGGCGCATCTTCCCTTCTGAGCTTTGCCCTGTGCCTCAAAAGTAGTATTCCTCTACTTATGGCATGTTGGCGTTTGCACAACAAACTATATGGTGCAATTTCTCCTGGTGCCCTTAAAAATGCAATATTTTCAGCTGAAAACATATTTGTGGTGACATTCTTTTTCTTAAAATTTTTACTGCTCAATGTTATAAACGTCTGTGAAATACCTGAGGGTTCAATGTGCTCATCACACATCTAGATCAGTTCCCTGAGGGGTCTAGTTTACAAAATGGTGTCCCTTGTGGGGGATGTTCACTGTTTAGGCACATCAGAGGCTCTCCAAACGCGACATGGCGTCCGCCAATTTTTCCAGCAAATTTTTCATTCAAAAAGTCATATGGCACTCCTTTTCTTCCGAGCTCTGCCGTGCGCCCAAACAGTGATTTTCTCCCTCATATGAGATATTGGCATGCTCAGGAGAATTAACTCAAAAAGTTTTGCGATCCATTTTTTCCTGTTACCCTTGTAAAATACAAAAAAAAAAATTGATCTGAAGTTTTTCTGAAAAATAGTTAAATGTTCAGTTTTTTTCAAAAAATTTTTGCGAAGCATATTAAGGGTTAATAAATTTATTGAATGTGGTTTTGAGCACCTTGAGGTGTGCAGTGTTTAGAATGGTGTCACTTTTGGGTGTCTTCTTTCATATAGACCCCTCAAAGTGACTTCAAATGTGATGTGGTCCTTACAAAAATTGGATTGGTAAATTTTGTTGGAAAAATGAAAAATCGCTGGTCAACTTTTAACCCTTATAAGTTTCTAATAAAAAAAAAAATGTGATTCCAAAATTGTGCTGATGTAAAATAGACATGTGGTAAATGTTATTTATTAACTTTTTTTGTGTGACATATCTCTGTGATTTAAGGCCATGAAAATTCAAATTTTGAAAATTGCTAAATTTTCACCAAATTTGTTTTTTTTGACAGATAAACGCAAGTCATGCCGAATAAATTTTACTACTATCATGAAGTACAATATGTCACCAAAAAACAGTCTCAGAATAACCGGGATCCGTTAATGCGTTTCAGAGTTATAACCTCATAAAATGACAGTGGTCAGAATTGCAAAAATTGGCCCGGTCATTAACATGCAAACCACCCTCAGGGGTAAATTTTGATGACGGCATTGCAAACACCAGCTGTTTTCCCAAAGCTGTGAAACCTATAGAACCTTATGACAATCATCTCAGTAGAGTCATGGGGTACACAGTGTAACAGCTGATACATGGAACATGGTGGGATACTACGTTACTATGTTGTGTCATCACCTCTTATGGTAAACCACCTAAACTTTGCCATACTTGAACTTAACAAATATGACCAGTGAGTTGAACTCAGCCCGAGCAATGTTTTATATTCCTTTTCCCATAAAACATTTATCTTGCGCTTTAATTTGGCTCCAGAATTCCCTCAGCTGGCGTTTGCTTGCAAAGAAATAAAAAAAATAAAAACCGTATGTTTTGTGCTTCTGCTTCTTGCCATATGAAATAAGCAGCTTGTCCTGAACTTATGTTACCGTCACTTCACATTAATTTCAGATGAAATGGTCGCTGCTCAGTTTCTTGGCGTCTGATTTCATTGATGTGTAAGGCTGTTTGAAAGATTAATGTTGAATTGAGAGCGTTGACATCTGACCAAAGTGGGGCAGAGAAACCTTTATGATTTCATTTTACGCCTCAAACATAGATCTATGTACGTTATCTATAAATCTTAAAAGGAAGCTACGATATGTATCTCATGACATGCCATTGAGACGTGTGCCAGTAATCTGGCTGTCTTCCTCTCATGTTGTTATTGCAATATTGCCATCAAATGGAGTAACATTAGACACATATGGGAAAAAATTATATATAGGGCTATATTATGTGGAATACAGATTATTATTTTTATCTTATTACATGCCCTTATGGGTTACATTATGGATGAAACCACACAATCAGAAACATAAACTGAATATTAGAGCTAAGAAGGTTGAGTTTTTTGTACCAAGAGTTTTTAGGCTATGTGCACACGTTGCAGAATTGTGCGGATTTTTCTGCATTGCGTTTTACCTGCGGATTTACCGCGGAATTACTGCGGGTTTGTTGATCGGATTCCACCTGCTTTTTGACACCTGCGGATTCCTATTGTGGAGCAGGTGTAAACCACTGCGGAATCTGCACAAAGAATTGACATGGTGCGGAAAATACAACGCAGCATTTCCGCCCGGTATTTTCCGCAGCATGTGCACTGCGGATTTGGTTTTCCATAGGTTTTCATGGTACTGTAAACCGCATGGAAAACAGCTGCGAATCCGCAGCGTCCAATACACTGTGGATCCGCAGCGTCCAATACACTGTGGATCCACAGCAAAATCCGCAACATGTATGCAGCGCCCCAGAGTCCTGGTCGTTGCAGTAATGTCGCTCTGCCACTAAGGGGAGTGATGTTATGTCTGATTGCACTAAAGGAGTTCACCTGACTAGGTATCACAGTCACACATTACACTTCACACTCTGGCCACCAGGGGGAGCAAAAGGCTCTATGTATTAGGCCACTCCTCACACTCTGGTAAAACTGGGGGTTGGACAGGAAGTTAGGGAGAACGCAGCCTGGGAGAGCTAGCTGGCAGGTACCTAGCAGAAAGGACAGATTGTTACGGAGCTGCGCCTGCACTACCTTGCGGCAGCATCTCAAGGAAGGACACAAAGCGAAGCAACATCCTTCTGAGGTGCGTAGCCGCTGGCCGGAGCACCGAGGAAGTAACAGACTCCACGCATTACTTCAAACAGCGGCAGGACAGTTAACTACAGGTTGGCTGTCTGACTTAAACCACCTAGACGGACATAGGAGGCAATCGTGGGAGAGGGGCCTCTCTAGGGTCCCAGATTATCTCCAGGCCTACCTGTCATACGGGTGCGTCCTAGCCATATTATCTGGGGGATGGAGAGAGAAAGAACAGATACGACAGTTGTGAGGACTATCCCATGGTGCTCAGCAGGGAAGGACTACAACACACAGGCGCTAGAAGGTAGACACTGATTCCCACCTGCAAAGGGAACTCTGGATGTGCCTTCGGACCGGCCGGTCTCAGCCAGCCCTGTTAGCAGCGCTCTGGATTGCTGACCCCGAAGCCTTCAGTAAAAAGGTAAAGAGACTACAACCCTGCGTCCTCGTTATTCCTCGCACCTTGCACCACGCACCATCACCTTTCATTGGATGCCTCTTAGCAGGGTCACGGACCGGGTCTAGCCACCATGACAACGCTGGACCGAGTACCCCGCGGCCCTGCGTTTGGGGGCGCTCCAACTTGATGTCACGAACAGCATGTACTTAAGCCTGAAGAATCAGGTCATGTGTGCCTTGGAACTGTGATTGAACTGTGACTTATTGCAAAGACTGTGTATCGCTATTTGCCACCAAAAATCCGCCATTGCTGCGCCATGTGGAGCGCGATGGGAGGAGCCATAGCTTCATGGGTGGAGCTGGTTGGAAAAGAGTGCGGAGCAGGAAGATGCGGTGAGGTGCCGATACCGGAAGAAGAACCCCGACCCCGGCGCCGATCCCGGAAGAAGAACACAGACCCCGGCAGGAGCGGAGGTGGCGGCCACAGCTGCAGACTCGGGAGCACTTCCAGATTCCGTAGTAGACACAGCCACGGGTCTGATATCACCGCCGGATGCCGCGGGGCTTGCCGCTTCCATCAACCAGCTGGATACTGCCGCAGCTACAACAGCCATACAACAATGCCCTTCTCTATGCCGTACCTACCAGGAGCCGCCTGGCTCCCGCGATACTTTGGAGAATCCCATACGTTAACTGACTTTAAAGAGGGGCTTTGTGGCCTGCTCGAGTTTTATCCCTTGACATAGCCTCAGAAAGTTCATATGATAACCGGCCAACTCTTTGGAGTGGCATTGAGGGAAGTGAAGTCCTGGCCCGTTGCGGACAAGAAAACTGCGCAACAGGTATTTGCAAAGCTTAAAACCACCTTTGACACCCGCACCGCTACGGAAATTAAATTGACGTTCTATGGGTGCAAGCAGAGGCCGCAGGATAGCTTACAGGACTATGCCCTTAATCTTCAGGAGGCGCTGCGGGCCATCAAGCAAAGTGACTCAAACAGCACGCAAGATGAAGATAAACTCCTGAAGGAGTGGTTCATCGAGGGGCTCCTGTGCAGTAACCAAAGGGCCCAGCTACTGTACACTTCCTGGCCATGCAGAATCCCGACCTGACTTTTGCGCAATTCAAAGATGAAGCCATCCAGGCACTACCAGAGCGACAGCCCAGCCGTGCCACACTTCCCAGGCGTCAAGCCCTCACGTACCACCAGGAGGTGGCGCCGGATGCACCCGTTTCCGCCGAGGCCGATGCCCAGATCCTGGAAGACAACTCCCCTGCAGGACTGCGCCTCCAGATACAGGAGCTGACCAAGAGCGTTGCTGCCCTAGCCTGGACCGTCCAATCCCTACAGGAGGCCCCCAAGGAGAAGATCCAGTTGGCTTCCAGACCGGAAGATGTCCCCTGGCAGCGACCAAGGAGAGTTCCGTCGACCAGAGGCAGAGACGACGATCACTTTCATCGGGATGGACGACCTATCTGCCGCCGCTGCCACCAGGTGGGCCATCTTGCAAGGTACTGTCAGTTAAGCGAGCAACCCCTGGGGCAGAGGGCCAACCCCCAGGAGTAGAACGGTCAGGCCCGCAAAATTGGAGAGCCAAATACATCAGAGGGCGACCAGTTCTCCCCATCGTGATCGAGGGTATCCCCATGAATGCTTTGCTGGACACCGGTTCCCAGGTGACAACTATGCCCTACATTCTTTATAGATGTTATTGGGAGGACACCGACATTACCCGTGGCCCCGATGATGATTTTACCATAACAGCTAGTAACGGTCAGCCGCTGCAGCAAGTGGGGTATAAAGAGGTCACTATTAAGGTGGGGCGGGTAGAATTGGAGGCCCAGGGAATTGTCATTGTTGATATTGACCGACATGAATGTAACCCCATGATGACCATCGGTACTAATGTCATAGAAAATTGTCTTGCAGAAGTTATTGTCTTGTTGCAGCAGGTAGCAGAGACAGCTGCAACAAGGAACAACGTGCCTTGCAGAAAGAAATCAGAGCCCTAATGCGGAGACAGCAGGTGGAGCTGACTGGTGGTGAAATTGGCCGGGTCACAGTGAGTGATTCGAACCCCATTGCAATACCCCCCAGGAGTGAAATGTTAATATGGTGTCAGGCAGCCATAGGCCTCGGGGGTAAAGACTATCAGGCCCTGGTAGAACCCGTGTATTCGGATAATAGGCCTACCCTCCTGACAGCCAGAGGGGTGGTTGACGTCTGCAAGGGGAGGGTGCCAGTACGTGTCCTTAACTGTGGGGAGGAAGAATTCCACCTAACCAAATATGTCACACTTGCCAAGCTGTTTACTGTTAATAATAGCGTGATACAGGCACCTGGGCCCTTGGTTCCGTCCAATCCGGCGGAGGACAACGGCTCTGCAGGGCAATCGAAAGATTGGTGTCAAGAATTACATGTGGGCACTGATTCTACTCCATCTCACCAGATACAGGGGGCCTACAGGGTGGTTCACGAGTATGAGCGGGTATTCAGCAAGCCCCCCCTTGATTTCGGGCAGGTAAAAGGGATTCAACATCACATCCCCACAGGAGATCACCCACCCATAAAAGAAAGATACCGTCCTGTACCCCCAGCTCATTATCAGTGTGCCAAGGACATGTTGCGAAAGATGAAGGAGGCTGGGGTAGTGAGAGACAGCTGTAGCCCCTGGGCAGCTCCATTAGTCCTCGTTAGGAAGAAAGATGGCACCATGAGGATGTGTGTGGATTATAGGCAATTAAACCGCATTACACATAAGGATGCATACCCCCTGCCTAGGATAGAGGAGTCCTTGGCTGCTTTAAAGTCTGCTAATTACATCTCTACCTTGGATCTCACCAGTGGGTACTGGCAGGTTCTCGTGGCAGAGGCAGACAAGGAAAAGACGGCCTTCACGATGCCGATGGGTCTCTGCGAGTTGAACTACATGCCCTTCGGATTGTGTAACGCCCCGGGGACGTTCCAGAGGGTGATGGAGTGCTGTTTGGGACACAAGAACTTTGAGATCGTGCTGCTATATCTGGACGATGTCATTGTCTTCTCTAAGACCTATGAAGACCATTTGAAGCATCTGGCCGAGGTGTTTGAAGCGCTGTCCAACTTTGGCTTAAAGGTTAAACCGTCCAAATGCCATCTGCTAAAACCCAAAGTGCAGTACCTGGGCCATGTGGTGAGTGCCGAAGGAGTGGCCCCAGACCCCATCAAGATCACGGTGATCAAGGACTGGCCGCAGCCCGATAACCTCCATGAAGTCCGGCAGTTCCTCGGGTTGGTGGGCTACTACCAGAGGTTTATCAAAGACTTCACCTAGAAGGCCGCGCCACTGCAAGACCTGTTGGTGGGCCAACCCAAGAAACCCAAGGGTAAGAATATACCCCGTTTGATTGGAACGACGGACTGGAAGGATCGTTCTCCTGCTTAAAATCGGCACTGATGGGAGAAGAAGTACTAGCCTACCCTGAATATGACCAACCATTTGTATTGTATACGGATGCCAGCATCGTGGGGCTGGGAGCTGTGCTGTCCCAGGTCCAGAAGGGCAAGGAAAGAGTAATCGCTTACGCCAGCAGGAAACTTCGCCCCACTGACAGGAACCCAGACAACTACAGTTCCTTTAAGCTTTAGTTCCTCGCCGTTGTTTGGGCTGTGACGGAGAGGTTCAAGCACTACCTGGCCTCAGCAAAATTCACCGTCTTCACGGATAATAATCCACTAATGCACTTGGACACAGCAAAACTCGGTGCCTTGGAGCAGTGGTGGATGGCCCGGTTGTCCAATTACAACTTCACCATCAAGTACCGGGCGGGGCACAAGAATTGTCCCGAATGCCTCACTTGCCCGAAACGGGGGAAGATCCAGAAGCATTTGAAGAAGTAGAGCTGCCCACATTCCATCGCCCCAAGGCAACCCAGTGTTCCCATCAGGTGGAGAACAGGCGCCGAAATAAACAGGGTGCCCCGTTTAATCCCCTGCCCCATCACGGGTGGACAGAGAACCAGGATGGTGACCCTGCGGTCCGTCGGGTGAAAGAGCTCCTGATGCAAGCAGGTTTGCATCCCGGCCCGGATGATCCACCAGAGGCATTACAGTTGTGGAAGGAGAGGGGCAAACTGTTTATTCACGATGGCAAGCTGTGCCAAAGGAGCATCGACCCCCGCACTCATGAATTGGTATGGCAGATCGTGGTCCCAAGACAAGATGTGCCAATGGTCCTGGGAGCGTACCACGATGGGGCAGGACACTATGGATGGAGGAAGATGGAGAGGCTACTCCGTGGGAGGTTCTACTGGATCGGCATGAAGAAAGCCATCGAGAAGTGGTGTCGAGAGTGTGGCCCCTGTAGCCTACGCCGGAAGGATTGTGACAGCCAACGGGCTCCGTTGCAGCCCATCATCACCAAACGGCCGCTCGAGTTGGTCGCACTGGATCACGTAAAGCTAACACCTAGCCGGTCAGGTTATATCTACGCTCTCACCATTGTGGACCACTACTCCAGATTCCTGGTAGTCATGCCGGTCAAAGATCTAACGGCTAGGACGGCTGCCAAAACCTTCCAGCAGTACTTCTGTAGACCCCCATGGGTACCCTGAGAAGGTGTTGACCGACCAGGGACAAGCATTTGAAGCGGAGATTTTCCAGGAGTTCTGCAATTTGTACGGGTGTAAGAAGATCAGAACCACGACGCACCATCCACAAACCAACGGGATGTGTGAGAAGATGAACCAAGTGGTGATCGACTTACTGAAGACCTTACCTATAGAGGAGCGGAACTTGTGGCCCACAAAGTTACCAGACTTGGTAGATATGTATAACCACATCCCGGTGAATTCCACCAACTGCACCCCAGCGTACCTGATGCGAGGAAGGTCTAGAAAGTTACCCGTCGATCTGGACATGGGGGTCCTGACCCCTGAAGATACATCGCCAGATGCGGATTGGGATACCGAGAGGCAGCAAAGGTACCGCAAAGTACAGGAATGGGAATGTGTAGAAAGAAGTCTCGCCCAAGCCAGACAAAAACAAGAAAGGGACTACAATCAGTATGCTCCTGCGGCTCCATTGTCACCTGGTGAGCAGGTACTCAAACGAAAGAGGAGACTACACAAGCTTGATGACTAATGGGAAGCGGAACCGTATACCATTCTGCCCTCCGATTTCGACAATACGAAGGTCTGTCTCATCAGCAAAGACGGAGGGGAAACCTCAACGGCCATAGCCAGAGACCACCTTAAAATATGCCCTGATAAGCTGAGAGATGGGGAAACAGATCCCGGGACTTCTCCACCCGTTCATCACTGTAATGAGCGGTAACATGTGTCCGCTCACACAGGACCTGCTGCCGGCGCTGAGAGCATACATCACAGGAGCTGGGTGAGTATTTCTCAGCTAGTGGGCGGGTGCACAGGGGATGGGATACGGGAGGTGACCCACAAACTTTATTTTTAACACAAAAAAAACTTGATTTTTCATTCCTTCTCTCCAGCCAACGCTGCTGGGGAGAAGGAATGAATGTCGGCTTCAGCACCACACGCAGGGGGGACAGCGCTTACTGTAGTGCTGTCTCTCTTGCGGGCGGTACGTGCACACGGAGGAGAATGCACACTGTTCTCCGTGTGCACGTGTGCAGGACGTATTACGATACGTGGTGCCGGAGAAAAGCAGACATGTCTCCGTGTTTTTCAAAACACGGAGACATGTGCATAGACCCATTCATTTGAATGGGTCTACGTGTGTCAGTGTCTCCAGTACACGAGAAAACTGTCAGTACACGCACCGGAGACACTGACGTGTGAAAGAGGCCTGATGTTGATCTTGTTTATTATTACATTCTACCCCGTATTTTGTATTTGATTGTATTGGATATTGCTGTTACATTTTATTGTGCATCCACAGTATCTATTATATTATTTTCATGTTCTAATCTTATTGTATGCTCTCTATGTCTCAGACATTATATCTTAAATAATATGGACATGTCTTTTGCATAATTTGATTATCTGAAACTGTTTAATAAGTGTATGTCATAATTCTTGCATCTGAGCATGCTTATATTTCTTTTATGCCATGGTGGATAGATTTTAATCTCTAACTTTTAATTGTTTTAATGGTTGTCGAGAATTTTGTTCATGCTATTTTTCCAATAAATATTTAATATCTCCATATACGTGTACCCCTGGCTATGAGTATTGCCTTTTTTGTTTTCTTTAATTACGTACCTCCAAAACTTGTGTAGCACCCTAACTTTATATGGTTGTATGTCCTCTCCATTTGTCTTGCTCCTATAATCAATAAATAAACTAATAAATATACTTTTTTTGAAGGATCCTGATTTATATCATTTTTATAGTGGAGTTTTTTGGACAGTATATATATATATATATATATATATATATAAAATCCAATCTTAAGGATTATTCTTCTCCTATCTCCGTAATAGTTACCTAATCTGTATAGTGACATATTAATTGTTGATACACTACCATGGCAATACCTGCAAGTTGTATATGTCACCATTGTTACTTGGTAATAAGGTCACTTTAACCAATAAGCACTTGGCTGGTTTGAACCAGTGATTGTTTGGCTAGTTTTGCTGGGTGTGAACTCATAGTATATTGTCAGTGTAAGCATACAGTATGGTGGTGACTGAAACTTCGTTACCACAAAGGACACATTGAACCCACAGTGACATACAGTATGTGCTGTGGTGATTGTTCCGATCACATGATGAGGGCCCTGTCACTGTGGGTGGGCAGTTCTAATCCGCATTGATGTGAGTACAAATTTACCCATCATCAGTACCCTCTCATTGCTGATGGTGGGCAGTTCTAATCCGCATTGATGTGAGTATGCATTTACCCATCATCAGTACCCTCTTATTGCTAGTGGGCAGTTCTAATCTGCATTGATGTGAGCACGCATTTACCCATCATCAGTACCCTCTCATTGCTGGTGGGCAGTTCTAATCCGCATTGATGTGAGTACGCATTTACCCATCATCAGTACCCTCTCATTTCTGCTGGATAGTTCTAATCTGCTTTGACATGAGTACACATTGACCTATCTTGACCTCACAGGTGCATCATGTCGCAGTGTTGGTGTAATCATATCCTGTGAACAAGATGTGTTGGGCAATCTCTGTTAATTATTCAAATCTGCATTAGTCAATTTGCAAAGGAGGAGTGACAGGGGACATTATACAGCAGTAATCTCCATGACCACCAGTGTGAATTTGTGTGTGACTGTATTTCATAAACAGATTAATCTCTATGGGGATCAAATGCTCAATCCATGGATCACATTACCTCTCTTTGAAAAAATGAATTTGTTTTATTATTATTTAGAATTTTCATTAGGAGAAAAGATGGACCAAAGGGTGGAGTATGGAAAGTACCTCATACCTCCCAAGAGGTGGTTTGTGGGGGGACATAATTTAAAAAATGCAGACACACAGGTGAGCAATGTCAATGAATCATTAACATAGCTCACTGCTTGCCTCCACCCCTGCCGTTATTCAGTGCATTCAGTTACATTCACATCTTTAAGACATGAATACAATTGTAGATATAAGTACCGGCACTGCACAAGCAGAGGAATGCTAATCAGCTTCCTGCCCCAATGTGTAGCAGCATGATGAGATCACCTCATCATGCTGCTGATGTCACTGGAGAGGCAGCAAAAACAGCAGGAAAGGTAAGTACTCCAGAGTGGAGCCAAAGAGTCAAGGAACACAAGGAACTTTTATTGTCTGTGATGTTGAGGGGGTTAGCACTATATAAATGGGGAATAGTGTGAGGATACAGTATGTGAGGGGACAGTATGCAGATAGGGGAATCGTGCAGATTTTGTTTCTGTTGATGTATAAATATACTGCTGGTGTTTCTGGTGATGTATTCATGTACCAATGTTGATTTATGTGCTGTAGCCATCTTCTGATGATGATGATGGTTCTGGTGCTGTATTCTAGTACCGATTCTTATTCTTGTACTGATAGTGATTCTGGTGCTGTATTCAGGCTCGGACTGGCCCACCGGGAGATCGGAGAATCCTCCGGTGGGCCCGCCTCCCAGTGGGCCCTCCCCCTCACCAGCAGCAGACTCCTGCCTCATTCAATTCATTATTAGTGCCTGCACCCAGCAGTGAGTTCTTTATTCCATACCCGATGCCAGCCGTCTGCACTGCTCAGTAACAAGTGATGTGAGCGATTTGTCATCATTTGCTGCGGCTTCTGCTGATCTAGTGGCACTCATCGCTCTATCAGCTGTGGTGTGCTGAATGAGATCAATAGAAGCGGCTGCAGCAGGTGATGAGAAAGCGCTCACCTCACATCACTTGTTGCTGAGCAGTGCAGACGGCCAGCACTGGGTGTGGAATAACCCGCACAGCGCAGAGCCACAGGCTCTGAGACTGCACTGTACAGCACACAGCCTCTAGAGCGGAGTTGAAGATTTTTTTTTAGAACCTGAGGGCAATGGCATGATGTCACCGGAAGGGGCGGGGCCTCCAGCAGACCAGTGACCAGGAAGCAGCGTTGTTCTGAGGCTCAGGCTGCTGGAGAGGAATGAAATGAGAGGCTGCACCATGGAGCCCCGTGAGGAGAGGACCAAGGGGCTGCGCAATGAACCCTTGAACAAATAGGAATGAAGACCCAGGATTCAGTGAGAGTGGTGAGAGGATGTTTTTTAGAAAGGGTTGATGTAACTAGAGTGGGGCTTGTATAGGGAAGATGATGAGGGGCTGTGTGGAGATGATAATGACGGGCTGCATGAAAAAAGGGTCATGATGAGGGGCTGTGTGAAAAGGGGGATGATCAGGGGGCTGTATGGAGAAGGAGGGATGATGAGGGTCTGTGTGGAAAAGGGGGGGTAATGAGGTGACTGTGTGGAGAAGAGGGGTGATGAGGAGCTGTGTGGAGAAGGAGGGATGATGAGGCTGTGTGGAGAAGGAGGGATGACAAGGCTGTGTGGAGAAGGAGGGATGACGAGGCTGTGTGGAGAAGGAGGGATGATGAGGCTGTGGAGAAGGAGGGATGATGAGGGGCTGTGTGGAGAAGGAGGGATGATGAGGGGCTGTGTGGAGAAGGAGGGATGATGAGGGGCTGTGTGGAGAAGGAGGGATGATGAGGGGCTGTGTGGAGAAGGAGGGATGACGAGGCTGAGTGGAGAAGGAGGGATGACGAGGCTGAGTGGAGAAGGAGGGATGACGAGGCTGTGTGGAGAAGCAGGGATGATGAGGGGCTGTGTGGAGAAGGAGGGATGATGAGGGGCTGTGTGGAGAAGGGGGGTGATGAGGGGACTGTGTGGAGAAGGGGGGTGATGAGGAGCTGTGTGGAGAAGGAGGGATGATGAGGCTGTGTGGAAAAGCAGGGATGACGAGGCTGTGTGGAGAAGGGGGGATGATGAGGCTGTGTGGAGAAGGAGGGATGATGAGGCTGTGTGGAGAAGGAGGGATGATGAGGGGCTGTGTGGAGAAGGAGGGATGATGAGGGGCTGTGTGGAGAAGGGCGGATGATGAGGCTGTGTGGAGAAGGAGGGATGACGAGGCTGAGTGGAGAAGGAGGGATGATGAGGCTGAGTGGAGAAGGAGGGATGACGAGGCTGTGTGGAGAAGCAGGGATGACGAGGCTGTGTGGAGAAGGAAGGATGATGAGGTTGTGTGGAGAAGGAGGGATGATGAGGCTGTGTGGAGAAGGAGGGATGATGAGGGGCTGTGTGGAGAAGGAGGGATGATGAGGCTGTGTGGAGAAGGGCGGATGATGAGGCTGTGTGGAGAAGGAGGGATGATGAGGGGCTGTGTGGAAAAGGGGGGGTGATGAGGGGACTGTGTGGAGAAGGGGGGTGATGAGGAGCTGTTTGGAGAAGGAGGGATGACGAGGCTGTGTGGAGAAGGAGGGATGATGAGGCTGTGTGGAGAAGCAGGGATGACGAGGCTGTGTGGAGAAGGAGGGATGATGAGGCTGTGTGGAGAAGGAGGGATGATGAGGGGCTGTGTGGAGAAGGGCGGATGATGAGGCTGTGTGGAGAAGGACGGATGATGAGGGCCACTGCAGTTCAGGGGCCCAGCTGGGAACACAGCCTCAGTGACCTGCCGTAACCTCGATGAGGTTAGCCGACGCCAGTAACCGGAGGTAAACTATACCTCCGATAACAGCTGCGGGTTCAGATCATTTGACAGCGTGTGGACCTCAGCTGTCTGACTGGCGGGAATGATTTTACCGCCGATCAGAAGCAGTGTTTGCCACTCTGTCTTGCAACTCACAGAGTGGTAAACACTGGTAGTTCGGGCCCCCCATTCAAGTGAATGGGGTCCGGGTACTGTTCTGTACCCGAACCTGGACTTTTTTTGTAACTGTTCGGCTGGACCCGAACATCCAAGGGTCTGCTCATCTCTAATCCTGTGTCTAGTGTGTGACTGGTGTTTGTATGCTGGGTAAGTGTGTCATGTGTCTAGCGTGTGACTGGTGTGTGTCACGTGTTAGTATCCTGTGTCTAGTGTGCGACTGGTGTGTGTCATGTGTATGTATCCTGTGTTTAATGTGTGACTGGTGTGTGTCACGTGTATGTATCCTATGTTTAGTGTGTGACTGGTGTGTGTCACGTGTATGTATCCTGTGTTTAGTGTGTGACTGGTGTTGTATCACGTGTATGTATCCTATGTTTAGTGTGTGACTGGTGTGTGTCACGTGTATGTATCCTGTGTTTAGTGTGTGACTGGTGTTTATCACGTGTATGTATCCTGTGTCTAGCGTGTGACTCGTGTGTATCACGTGTATGTATCCTGTGTTTAGTGTGTGACTGGTGTGTATCACGTGTATGTATCCTGTGTCTAGCGTGTGACTCGTGTGTATCACGTGTATGTATCCTGTGTCTAGGGTGTGACTTGTGCGTATGTGTCATGTCTAGTGTGTGTATGTGGCACATGTCTAAATAATAAAATCTTTGTTCTTATAGAATATCATTGTGTTCGGCAGCACTTGTCTTGTTTACCCATAATTATCTGCTGCAGATAAGGGTGCTTGACTAGATGGAAGCTAAGGGAAGTCACACATAACGATATCGTTAACGAAATCGTTATGTGTGACAGCGACCAACGATCAGGCCCCTGTTGGGAGATCGTTGGTTGCTGGGGAAAGTCCAGCACTTTATTTAGTCGCTGATCTCCCGCTGACATCGCTGAATCGGCGTGTGTGACGCCGATCCAGCGATGTCTTCACTGGTAACCAGGGTAAATATCGGGTTACTAAGCGCAGGGCCGCGCTTAGTAACCCGATGTTTACCCTGTTACCGTTGTAAATGTAAAAAAAAAACACTACATACTTACATTCCCGGTGTCTGGTCATGTCCCTCGCCTTCAGCTTCCCGCACTGACTGGTGAGCGCCGGCCGGCCGTAAAGTACAGCACAGCGGTGACGTCACCGCTGTACTTTACAGCTCAGTCAGTGTGGGAAGCTGACGGCGAGGGACATGACCAGACACCGGGAATGTAAGTATGTAGTGTTTGTTTTTTTACATTTACAACGGTAACCAGGGTAAACATCGGGTTACTAAGCGCGGCCCTGCTCTTAGTAACCCGATATTTACCCTGGTTACCCGGGGACTTCGGGATCGTTGGTCGCTGGAGAACTGTCTGTGTGACAGCTCTCCAGCGACCACACAGCGACGCTGCAGCGATCGACATCGTTGTCGGTATCGCTGCAGCGTCGCTTAGTGTGACGGTACCTTTAAGCATGGTGGGCCCTTAGAATGATGTTCTCTGGTGGGCCCAAGCTACTCCAGTCTATGTGCAGATGGTGGTTCATGGGTCACCCTCTTCATTCATGTACTGATGAGAGTTTCTATGATTTGCACATGTGGTCAAAATTGTTGGTACCCCTTGTTTAATGACAGAAAAACTCACAATGGTCACAGAAATAACTTGAATCTGACAAAAGTAATAATAAATGTAAAAAAAACTATGAAAATGAACAATTTAAAGTTAGACATTGCTTTTCAACCATGCTTCCACAGAATTTAAAAAAAATAAAGCTCATGAAATAGGCCTGGGCAGAAATGATGATACCCGTGAAAATAATGTGGCAAAAGGAACATGTTAAATCACGGTGTGTCCCCTAGCTAGCATCACAGGTGTCTACAATCTTGGATTCAGTGAGTGGGCCTGTATATAGAGCTACAGATACTCACTGTGCTGTTTGGAGACATGGTGTGTATCACACTCAACATGGACCAGAGGAAGCGAAAGAAAGAGTTGTCTCAGGAGATTAGAAAAAAAATTATGGACAAATATGTTAAAGGTAAAAGTTATAAGACCATCTCCAAGCAGCTTGATGTTCCTGTGGCAACAGTTGCACACATTATTCAGAAATATATGATCCATGGGACTGTAGCCAGCCTCCCTGGACGTGGCTGCAGGAGGAAAATTGATGACAAATCAAAGAGACAGATAATACAAATGATAACAAAAGAGCCCAGAAAAACTTTTAAACAGATTAAAGGTGAACTTCAAGCTCAAGGAACATCGGTGTTAGATCGCACCATCCATCGTTGTATGAGCCAAAGTGGACTTCATGGGAGACGACCAAGGAAGACACCATTACTGAAAAAAAAAACATAAAAAATCCAGACTGGAATTTGTCAAAACTACCTAGTTGATAAGCCACAAAGCTTCTGGGAGAATGTCCTATGGACAGATGAGACAAAAATGGAACTTTTTGGCCAGGCACATCAGCTTTATGTTCACAGTCGGAAAAATGAAGCATATCAAGAAAAGAACACTGTCTCTACTGTGAAACATGGAGGAGGCTCTGTTATGTTCTGGGGCTGCTTTGCTGCATCTGGCACAGGGTGTCTAGAATCTGTACAGGGTACAATGAAATTTCATGACTATCAATGGATTCTAGAGAGAAATGTGCTGTCCAGTGTCAGAAAGCTTGGTCTCAATCGCAGGTCATGGGTCTTGCAACAAAATAATAACCCAAAACACACAGCTAAAAACACCCAAGAATGACTAGGAAGAACACATTGGGCTATTCTGAGTGGCCTTCTGTGAGCCCTGACCTATATCCTATTGAGCATCTTTGGAAAGAGCTGGAACATGCCATCTGGAAAAGGCAACACGAGACACCTGAAAGCACAGCAGTGACATCACCGCTCTGCTTTCCGGCCGCTGTGCTTACACAGGGCAGAGAAGCAGAGCGCCGAGGGACAGACAGCGGAAGGTAAATATGTAGTGTTTGTTTTTTTTTTACTTTTACGCTGGTAACCAGGGTAAACATCGGGTTACTAAGCGCGGCCCTGCGCTTAGTAACCCAATGTTTACCCTGGTTACCGGCATAGTTGGTCGATGGAGAGCTGTCTGTGTGACAGCTCTCCAGCGACCAAACAGCGACGCTGCAGCGATCCGGATCATTGTCGGTATCGCTGCAGCGTCGCTTAGTGTGACAGTACCTTAAGACTAACACCTGAGCCTGCTAAGGAAGCTTTGTCACAAGCTGTATTTGTCTTTTGATAGACACAAACATCATTAAACCGATCTCTTTACTGTAATGGGGTCTGTTTGACAGCAGTTAGCACATCATCAAATGTTGGGCACCTTAACTGGAACCGGGGATGAATATCGCTTTTTATCACTGGTATCTTATAAAGTGACTGTAATGGTCTGCAAAAAATGAGTAATTCCTATATCTAATTGTGAAATTGCAGCCCTGTTAAGAGTACCCCTTTTTACTTTGGCTAGCATTTTTTTTTTAAAGGTGGCATTCTTAGCGGACGTGGTTTTCAGAGCTTGTTACCTTGTTTTCACGCCCATTTGGAGGTTGTTGCAATAAGAGTACTATTACTTTACTCCCTGAAGCATTACTTGCTGGGTGGGGAATGGAGAACACAATTGGACTTATCTGCATAGGGCACAAAATACCTTGTCCTGGCCCTGAGTATGGTCACTGGTCTATTGGTCCTTCTGGGATAAATTGCTCCGCATACTGTATGCTTTTGTATCATTGTTTTTTTTTTTATTCTGGCTTGATGAAGGCAGTTTGAGGTTGAAATATTTCTGTTTCTTCTATTTTTATACCTGATATATGATGTGATCATTAAATAATGCTTTTGAGGAAAATTGCAGTGCCCCAAATTCTTCTAGTTGCTTATTCAGCGGTTTGGTGGAAACCTGTTTCAAGCTAAGCATGGAGGAATATAGCACTGTATGTAGGAAATCTATAATATACCTGGGACCACACATTAATTATCTCAAAACAGTACTCTCCTGAACTCAATGGGAGTATAATTGAGAGAGATTTAAATATATGGAAATCTCCAAAGTACCAAAGTAATGATACATATTGATGTATCATTGACATATCAAAGCAAAGGTTATGCTATTTTTTTGTTGTTTTGGAACTTAAACATAAACATTGTATAGTACAAAGTAGTGCACCCTTCTAACATACAGTACTTTTCAATGATTTATACTTTCATAGATCTCTTTTTGCAGTTAGTGAATTCAAATATTGAAATATTCACTGCTTACATGTAAAAGCCGAGATCCTGTCATTTATGGGCAGCTCACATACATTTTGTACTACCCTGTGGTTTTCGATCTTCATCTAAGATGTTACATAAATGCTAATGAGAATATTTCCAGGTTGGGTATTCAGCCTCTTGATAGAAAATTTTTTTTTTCCATTCACCTAAAATAAAATGAGATCTTTAAAACTTTCAAGAACTAAAGGACAGGATATGTAAGAAATTTGTATTATCCAAAGGTTAAAGTCTCATGAGGAAATTCCTTTTTTAAATAGTTGTCTCATAAGGACATGCTTTTTTAGAAAAACTTGCAGTGATCGGTGTTAGGAGTCGAGTTTCCTCTGCTGCACAGGGGGAATCTCGATCTGTGTCTGCTGCGGGCTCCCATTCTGCATCGGCCACAGTGCAGCCTGCTCAGCGGAGACGTCGCTCCCAGCATCTCGCTGAGACTGGTACTGTGTAAAGGGTTACTACTGCCTTTCCAGGCTCTGCTATTGTACCCTGCACTGTTCTGCGGTGAGCAGGCTTTTCTGGGACTAAGTCCTACTTTGCACACACTGAGCATGCCCAGGGCAGGATCTCTCAGTGGAGATCTAGGGTCACATGCTCAGGTACTGCAGCGACTTGCATTGGTCCTTCTTGGAAGGTCCTGGAGGTGCTAGGACTAAGTTCTGCTTTGCACACACTGAGCATGCCCAGGGCAAGATCTCTCAATGGAGATCTAGGGTCACATGCTCAGGTACTGCAGCAACTCCATTGGTCCTTCTTTGAAAGGTCCTGAACGTGATGCAACTATTTAAGCCTCGCATGGCCACATGGCCATGCGCTAGTATCTTCATATGTTATGTGCTTTGCGCCAGTATGGTCATGTGTTTGCATGTGTTCAGGGACCCGGCTGAAATAAGCCCCTAGAATGCTGGCATCTCCGGCGAGGAGTTTTGTGTGCATGCATGACCACTGACTGCTCTCATTGGGTGGTTAGCCTGTGCCTCTGTGAAAGTCTAACAGGGCACAGAGCTTTGCCTTCTCGGCTGCTCTGTGAAGCTAACAGAGCTGGTTCATACCACCATATAGTGCCGCCATTTACTTAGCAGCAGGTTCTTTCCTGCACGGTGGATCCTGGGTTGCGAACGCACCAATCTCACTTAATAAATATATTTGGTGCGTTCCGCCAACCCTAATAATTGGCTCTTTAAAATGGAGAGATCAGGCATTGCATTGGAAATTAAGGATTCCATAAAATAAACCGGCAACCAAGTAACACAGATATCAGAGTCCATCAAAGAAACAGTTGCTCTTTGAGAGTGTTGCTCATGTCTGACTCACGTGGGGCCTTGGTCCAGAATGGCCAAATGCACTAATGTTCTTAATAAAGCACATAAAAAGAGTTGGATTCAAGAGAACTCTTCCTTTTAAAGCATATATTTTATTTTTCTAAATCTTGGATATGTTGTAGCCACAGCTCAGTAGTTTTAATCAGTAGGGGTTCTGTTTCTGAGAATGTTCCCTTTAAGCTTTCACAGCTGCCGAATGAAGCAGTTAGGGAAGGAGTTGGGTAGTGTATCATCAAAGGTGGAAGAAATCTTAACTACCATCAGGCGAGTTTCACATAAGAATAATAAAGGTGAACTTTTGTGACCATGTTAAAAACAAATGTCCTTGTCCAACCTTGCTCCCTCTGACCTGCACTGACAGCGCATAATATGGATCTATAGTGCTTAAGTTCAGATCTTTTGAAGGATAGACGGCTGCAGCTCCGACTGCTGGTTCTTAGGCTCATATTGCCGAAATTGGGAAGATTACATAGGAAAATCAGAAAAAACTTGTGGGATATTACAGGTGCTACCAGTGGATGAAGGCTGTCCAGAGTGAGGTAGATGAAGAGTTTTTATTATTTGACATGTTTTGGATTTCATCCAACTTCTTCCTCAGAAATGTATCTATATATTTAATTGTCTAAGGGGCACTTCCGTCTGTTTGTCTGTCTGTCTGTCTGTCACGGAAATCCCGCATTGCTGACTGTTCGCGGCCACCAGGCCGCGACCAATCAGCGACGGGCACAGCCCGGCCGAGAATTAGACCCTCCCTACTTCCGTCCAGTGAGTGCGTGGCGCCCTCTCCATACTCCCCTCCAGTCAGCGCTCACACAGGTTTAACGGCAGCGTTAATGGACTGCGTTATGCGGCGGTGTAGCGCACTCCGTTAACGCTGCTATTAACCCTGTGTGACCAACTTTTTACTATTGATGCTGCCTATGCAGCATCAATAGTAAAAAAATCTAATGTTAAAAATAATAAAAAAACAAAAAACCTGCTATTCTCACCTTCCGTCGTCCGCCGATGCGCGCGCGGCTGCCGCCAGCTTCCGTTCCCAGAGATGCATTGCCAAATTACCCAGAAGACTTAGCGGTCTCGCAAGACCACTAAGTCATCTGGGTAATTTCACAAATGCATCTCTGGGAACAGAAGCTGGCGGCAGCCGCGCGCGCATCGGGACAGCTTTGCTGGATGCTGGAGGGTGAGTATATAACTATTTTTTATTTTAATTATTTTTTTTAACAGGGATATGGTGCCCACACTGCTATATACTACGTGGGCTGTGTTATATACTGCGTGGCTGCTATATACTACATGGGCAGTGTTGTATAATGCGTGGGCTGTGTTATATACTGCGTGGCTGCTATATACTACATGGGCTGTGTTATATACTACGTAGGCTGTGTTATATACTGCGTGGGCTGTGTTATATACTGCATGGGCTGTGCTATATACTGCGTGGGCTGTGTTATATACTGTGTGGCCACTATTATATACTGCATGGCCACTGTTATATACTGTGTGGCCTGTTATATACTGTGTGGCCTGGGTTATATACTGTATGGCCTGTGTTATATACTGCATGGGCTGTGTTATATACTGCGTGGGCTGTGTTATATACTGCGTGGGCTGTGTTATATACTGCGTGTTCTGTGTTATATACTGCATGGGCTGTGTTATATACTGCGTGGGCTGTGTTATATACTGCATGGGCTGTGCTATATATTACGTGGGCTGTGTTATATACTGTGTGGGCTGTGTTATATACTCCGTGGGCTGTGTTATATACTGTGTGGGCTGTGTTATATACTGTGTGGCCTGTGTTATATACTGTGTGTGCTGTGTTATATACTGCGCGGCCTGTGTTATATACTGTGTGGCCTGTGTTATATACTGCATGGGCTGTGTATACTGCATGGGCTGTTATATACTGCGTGGCCTGTGTTATATACTGTGTGGCCTGCGTTATATACTGCATGGGCTGTGTTATATACTGCATGGGCTGTGTTATATACTGCGTGGCCTATGCTATACATTACGTGGGCTGTGTTATATACTACGTGGCTGTGTTATATACTGCGTGGCTGCTATATACTACGGGGCTCCTATATACTACGTGGCCTGTGCTATATACTATGTGGCTGCTATATACATACATACATACATACATACATACATACATATTCTAGAATACCCGATGCGTTAGAATCAGGCCACCATCTAGTACAATAAAAACTCTTCACTTGCATGACTTTGGACATCCTTCATCCACTGGCCATACCCAGAATATCCTGCAAGGTTTTTTTTCTGATTTTCCTATGAAATTCAGCCCTGGCATTTAAGCACACAGGGCCATGCTGATCCCACACTCTTCCCCAGTCTCTATAACAATTATTACCCTGCCTTCAGGATAGACCAGTACTACCAGTAATATTACAATGCAAGATTAAATAATACTATTATGACTACAAAATATAGCTACAATTGTGAATTTAGCCATAAATGAATGACTCTACTTCTTTCTCAAATAGTTGTAAGAATCTACTGTATGACATCCTTTTAAAAAGTTTGGTTACCCTTTAGGAAAAGATGTTTAATGCTATTATGTTTCTTTATTATCATTTATTAGAAATATCATTCCCAAACAAGAAAACTATAGCAGTTTTGGCATAGCCTTATGGACCATCTTTATGTATGTTTGATCTACTATATCCTGATTGTTTTGATGAAGTTGCATTATTCTGCCCACAGTAGAGAGAAATGACTGTGATGGATATAATGTGTCAATAAGAGCACGGCCGACAAACACTCCAGTATAAGTATTGCTGACTTTGATGTCACCAGGTGCAGAACGTCTCATTTGCTTTGTTAAGGCAAATGTCAACTAAAGCTGCTCTGTCCATTTTCAGCATTTGAAAAAATTTTGTAATGTACTCGCTCTTTCTTTGTGTGTACTGGAAGAGATTGTGCAGGTATTGATTACCTACTAATTGCTCTCGGCTCAGATGTTATGCTTTTTTGACCCTGGCACAGTCTGTTCAGATAATATTTGCTGAATGCATATGAGTCCACTTTAAAATTTAGGTGCTGTTCACATGTCCATGTTTTTTATGCACTGTGTGTCCATGAAAAAATCTCCTACACGTCCATTTTTACTGGTATCATGGATGAAAAGGGCCAATACAAGTCTATGGGTCCATGAAAACCATGAACAGCATAAATATGGCATCAGTGTGCTGTCCACAATTAACATTTATTGAGAAATATTGAAAAAGACATAAAAAAATGGAGATGGGAACAGAATTAACCGCCAACATTGTGACTGTCTAAGTATTGGCATATAACTAATCGTAACAATCAAAAACACAGGTAAACTGGTAAGGATATTGCTGCAAAGAAAATATGCGTCCAAAAAATAATATACACTCCCTGAGAGAAGTTATGTCGCTTATCCATGTTATGTAAATAAAAGCTTATAACCTGACGTTAAATTCATCCATTGGTTGTATCAATTATTCTTTTGAAAGCTGAAACCCTAAATAAATTGGCATCAATGCAGAAATATTGATCAGTTAATAAACACAGAATGGTCAGATTTTGGCAAGACAAAAGTTTTGTCGCCTGGGTCATATAATGCACCCAATCCTAGTTTACATCCTCACCTGTGCTCAGTAAATGATCGGTTAATTAGTGTGTGTGTATAAAAAGAAACCCAGCACCCCAGACCTTCACTTGAACTGCAACTTGAGCTCTGATAACATACCAAAAATCCACCCTGTGACCAAAGCCTGGATTATCAAGAGGCTGAAGACCAGATCCACTGCAGAGGTGGCTGGCACCTTTAATGTGTCTCAGCTTCAAGTACAAAGAATTAAAAAAAGATTTGAAGAGACTGGAGATGTGTTTAACAAGCTTAGGTCCAACAGACCCCACAAGACAACTGCTCAGGAGGAATGTTTTTGGTTAGAAAATCCAAAGCAAGCCCCTTCTCCACTGCAGCAGAGCTCCAACAGGCCTGGTCACCTCAATTCCCTGTGTCAACTAGAACAGTTTGTAGGATTCTGTCTCGAAATGGTCTCCATGGTCGAATCAGTGCCCAGAAGCCAGCACTAAACAGAAGGCAAATAAAAAACTGTGTGGCATTTGCAAAGTCCGACAGCCTGCTGAACAGAGGGATGCTGGAAAAGTGGCAGAAGGTGGATTTTTCTGATGAATCTTCAGTAGAATTATGCCACAGCTTCCGAAAATACTGCAGGAGACCTACTGGAGCTCATATGGATCCCAAAAATACCCAGAAAAACAGTTAAATTTGGTGGTGGAAAGATCATGGTCTGGGGTTACATTTAGTATGGGGGTGTGCGAAACATTTGAAAGGTAGAAGGCAATATCAATAGCCTAAAATATCAAGAAGTATTAGCTCCCTCTTATATTCCAAAACATAAAAGGGGTTAAATTCTGCAGCAGGATGGTGCTCCATCTCATACATCCATCTCTACAACAAAGTTCCTCCAGGCAAAAAAATCAAGGTGCTCAAAGACTGGCCAGTCCAGTCACCAGACATGAACATCATTGAGCATGTGTGGGGTAGGATGAAAGAGGAAGCTTGGAAGACAAAACCAAACAATCTAGATGAAGTCTGGAAGGCACGTAAGACTGCATTCTTTGCTATTCCTTAAGACTTCATTAATAAATTGTATGAACTAGGGTTGAGCGAAACGGGTCGTTCATTTTCAAAAGTCGCCGACTTTTGGCAAAGTCGGGTTTCATGAAACCCGATCCGACCACTGTGCGTTGTCGGCCATGCGGTACGCGACTTTCGCGCCAAAGTCGCGTTTCAATGACGCGAAAAGCGCCATTTCTCAGCCAATGAAGGTAAACGCAGAGTGTGGGCAGCGTGATGACATAGGTCCTGGTCCCCACCATCTTAGAGAAGGGCATTGCAGTGATTGGCTTGCTGTCTGCGGCGTCACAGGGGCTATAAAGGGGCGTTCCCGCCGACCGCCATCTTATTGCTGCTGATCTGAGCTTAGGGAGAGGTTGCTGCCGCTTCGTCAGAAGTAGGGATAGCGTTAGGCAGGGTCCATTAACCACCAAACCGCTTGTGCTGTAGCGATTTCCACTGTCCAACACCACCTTCGGTGTGCAGGGACAGTGGAAGCTACATTTATTTTATTTTTTTCCTCAGCGCTGTAGCTCATTGGGCTGCCCTAGAAGGCTCCCTGATAGCTGCATTGCTGTGTGTACGCCGCTGTGCAAACCAACTGCTTTTTTCAAAGCACAAATCCTCTTGTTCCTTCCTTTCTGCACAGCTATCTTGTTTGTTTGTCCACACTTTTTATTTAATTTGTGCATCAGTCCACTCCTTATTGCTGCCTGCCATACCTGGCTGAGATTACTGCAGGGAGATAGTAATTGAAGGACAGTTCCTTTTTTTTTTTTTTTTTTGTGGAAAATTAAGATTGGCATTTCTGCTAGAGTGCCAACCCTGTCTGTGCCATCTCTCACTCAGTGGGCCATAGAAAGCCTATTTATTTTTTTGCTTGATTTGGGTTCTAAAATCTACCTGAAAAAATCACTACATCAATCAGTGGGAGAAAAATATTGGCCTCAGGGCTTGTGTGCCACTCCTGACTCCTGTGTGTGCCATCTCTCACTCAGTGGGCCATAAAAAGCCTATTTATTTTTTTGCTTGATTTGGGTTCCAAAATGTACCTGATAAAATCACTACATCAATCAGTGGGAGAAAAATATTGGCCTCAGGGCTTGTGTGCCACTCCTGACTCCTGTGTGCATCATTACTCACTCAGTGGGCCATAGAAAGCCTATTTTTTTTTTTTGCTGTATTTGGGTTCTAAATTCTACCTGAAAAAATCAATAAATCAATCAGTGGGAGATTAATATTGGCCTTTGGGCTTGTGTGCCAGTCCTAAGCGTGCCATCTCTCTCTCTCAGATAGTGGGCCATAGAAAGCCTATTTATTTTTTTTATTGGGTTTATAAATTTTCCCTGAAAAAAAAAAAAAAAAAAGTGGGAGATTAATATTGGCCTCTGGGCTTGTGTGCCAGTCCTGAGCGTGCCATCTCTCTCACAAATAGTGGGCCATAGAAAGCCTATTTATTTTTTATTTTTTGGTTTTATAAATTCTCCCTGAAAAAAAAAGGGAGATTAATATTGGCCTTTGGGCTTGTGTGCCAGTCCTAAGCGTGCCATCTCTCTCTCTCTCAGATAGTGGGCCATAGAAAGCCTATTTATTATTTATTTTATTGGGTTTATAAATTTTCCCTGAAAAAAAAAAAAAAAAGTGGGAGATTAATATTGGCCTCTGGGCTTGTGTGCCAGTCCTGAGCGTGCCATCTCTCTCACAAATAGTGGGCCATAGACAGCCTATTTATTTTTTTGGTTGATTTGGGTTCTAAATTCTACCTGAAAAAATCAATAAATCAATCAGTGGGAGATAAATATTGGCCTCTGGGCTTGTGTGCCACTCCTGACTCCTGTGTGCGTCATCTCTCACTCAGTGGGCCATAGAAAGCCTATTTTTTGTTTTATTTGTTTTCTAAATTCTCCCTGAAAAAATCATTTTATTTTATTTGGTTTCTAAATTCTTCCTGAAAAAATCATTTTTTTTTATTATTTTTTTTTTCTAAAGTCTCCCTGAAAAAAAAACAAAAAAAACAATTCAGTGGGAGATTAATATTGCCCTTTCTGCTTGTGTGCCAGTCTTGACTCCTGGGTGTGCCATCTCTCTCTCTCTCTCCAATTGTGGGCCATAGAAAGCCTATTATTTTTTTTGCTTGATTTGGGTTCCAAAATCTACCTGAAAAAATCACTAAATCAGTCAGTGGGAGAACAATATTGGCCTCTGGGCTTGTGTGCCACTCCTGACTCCTGTGTGCGTCATCTCTCACTCAGTGGGCCATAGAAAGCCTATTTTTTGTTTTATTTGTTTTCTAAATTCTCCCTGAAAAAATCGTTTTATTTTATTTGGTTTCTAAATTCTTCCTGAAAAAATCATTTTTTTTAATTATTTTTTTTTCTAAAGTCTCCCTGAAAAAAACAAACAAAAAAAAATCAAATCAGTGGGAGATTAATATTGCCCTTTCTGCTTGTGTGCCAGTCTTGACTCCTGGGTGTGCCATCTCTCTCTCTCTGTCCAATTGTGGGCCATAGAAAGCCTATTATTTTTTTTTGCTTGATTTGGGTTCCAAAATCTACCTGAAAAAATCACTAAATCAATCATTGGGAGAACAATATTGGCCTCTGGGCTTGTGTGCCACTCCTGACTCCTGTGTGCGTCATCTCTCACTCAGTGGGTCATAGAAAGCCTATTTTTTGTTTTATTTCTTTTCTAAATTCTCCCTGAAAAAATCGTTTTATTTTATTTGGTTTCTAAATTCTTCCTGAAAAAATCATTTTTTTTTATTTATTTTTTTTTCTAAAGTCTCCCTGAAAAAAAAAACAAAAAAAAAAACAATTCAGTGGGAGATTAATATTGCCCTTTCTGCTTGTGTGCCAGTCTTGACTCCTGGGTGTGCCATCTCTCTCTCTCTCTCCAATTGTGGGCCATAGAAAGCCTATTATTTTTTTTGCTTGATTTGGGTTCCAAAATCTACCTGAAAAAATCACTAAATCAATCAGTGGGAGATAAATATTGGCCTCTGGGCTTGTGTGCCACTCCTGACTCCTGTGTGCGTCATCTCTCACTCAGTGGGCCATAGAAAGCCTATTTTTTGTTTTATTTGTTTTCTAAATTCTCCCTGAAAAAATCGTTTTATTTTATTTGGTTTCTAAATTCTTCCTGAAAAAATCATTTTTTTTTATTATTTTTTTTTTCTAAAGTCTCCCTGAAAAAAAACCCAAAAAAAAACAATTCAGTTGGAGATTAATATTGCCCTTTCTGCTTGTGTGCCAGTCTTGACTCCTGGGTGTGCCATCTCTCTCTCTCTCTCCAATTGTGGGCCATAGAAAGCCTATTATTTTTTTTGCTTGATTTGGGTTCCAAAATCTACCTGAACAAATCACTACATCAATCATTGGGAGAACAATATTGGCCTCTGGGCTTGTGTGCCACTCCTGACTCCTGTGTGCGTCATCTCTCACTCAGTGGGCCATAGAAAGCCTATTTTTTGTTTTATTTGTTTTCTAAATTCTCCCTGAAGAAATCATTTTATTTTATTTGGTTTCTAAATTCTTCCTTAAAAAATCATTTTATTCTATTATTTTTTTTTCTAAAGTCTCCCTGAAAAAAAAAAAAAACAAATCAGTGGGAGATTAATATTTACATTTGTGCTTCAGTGACAGTCCTGCGTGTGTGGCATCTCTCTCATTTGTTGCCACCAAAAACAGAGTGTGTAACATTGTGCCTGATTTTCCTTGCGGTCTCACCCACCTGTAAAGGGGTAGCTAAATCATACTGAAGTTATAGCTCACCGTGTAAGTTGTGTGACAGCAACAAATACCGTTAGTTTGGTTACGTTTTTAAAACAATGAGGAAGTCTGGTGAAAGAGGTCGTGGCCGGGGGCGTTCATTGTCAGCTGGTAATGAGGGTAGTGGTAGTGGTGGAGCATCAGGTGGTCGTGGGAAAAAAAATATTGCACCTAAGTCTGGAGCTGTGGAGCCAGGTTCGTCGTCTGGCTACACAAGGCCTCGAACGCTCCCTTTTCTGGGAGTAGGAAAACCGCTTTTAAAGCCGGAGCAGCAAGAGCAAGTTTTGGCTTATCTTGCTGACTCAGCCTCTAGCTCTTTTGCCTCCTCTCGTGAAACTGGTAAATGTAAAAGCAGCGCGTCGTTAGTGGATGTTCACGGTCAGGGACAAGTCGCTTCCTTGTCCTCTTCAGCAAAAACAACAACAGAGAAGAATGCAGCAGGCGACACAACGGGTTACTCCATGGAGCTCTTTACACATACCGTCCCTGGCTTAGAAAGTGAAGCAGTTAACAGTCCATGCCCATTACAAGTTGAATCTGACATGGAGTGCACTGATGCACAGCCACAGCCAGACTACTATGCTGGTCCTTTGACTCAGACCACAACATTGCCCTCGCAGGGTAATGATCAAGAATCAGACCCTCATGAGACTATGTTGCCCCATCACGAATGCTATACCACCGACCGACACGGTGACACAGACGAAGTTGCACAGGAGCTACAAGAAGAGGTAATAGATGACCCAGTTATTGACCCCGATTGGCAGCCATTGGGGGAACAGGGTGCAGGCGGCAGCAGTTCTGAAGCGGAGGAGGAGGGGCCGCAGCAGGCATCAACATCGCAACAGGTTCCATCTGCCGGGCCCGTATCTTGCCCAAAACGCGTGGCAAAGCCAAAACCTGTTGGAGGACAGCGTGGCCATCCGGTTAAAGCTCAGTCTGCAATGCCTGAAAAGGTATCTGATGCTAGAAAGAGTGCAGTCTGGCATTTTTTTAAACAACATCCAATTGATCAGCGCAAAGTCATCTGTCAAAAATGTTCAACTACCTTAAGCAGAGGGCAGAATCTGAAAAGTCTCAATACAAGTTGCATGCATAGACATTTAACCACCATGCATTTGCAAGCTTGGACTAACTACCAAACGTCCCTTAAGGTTGTAGCACCCTCGGCCAATGAAGCTAGTCATCAACGCAACATCCCTTCCGGCAGTGTAGGGCCACCATTTTCTGCACCACCTGCCGTATCTGTGCAGGTTTCTTTGCCAGGCCAAAGCAGTCAGGGTCAGGGAATCACCAGTTTCGTAGTAGGAAACACTGCATCTAGGGCACCGGCGGCAACAATACCATCTCCCACCGTCTCTCAGTCTGCCATGTCCACCGGCACCCCCGCTAGTTCCACGATCTCCAGCTCTCCAGTCCAGCTCACCCTACATGAGACTATGGTTAGAAAAAGGAAGTACTTAGCCTCGCATCCGCGTACACAGGGTTTGAACGCCCACATAGCTAGACTAATCTCGTTAGAGATGATGCCCTACCGGTTAGTTGAAAGCGAAGCTTTCAAAGCCCTGATGGACTACGCTGTACCACGGTACGAGCTACCCAGTCGACACTTTTTTCCAGAAAAGCCATCCCAGCCCTCCACCAGCATGTTAAAGAGCGCATCGTCCATGCACTCAGGCAATCTGTGAGCACAAAGGTGCACCTGACAACAGATGCATGGACCAGTAGGCATGGCCAGGGACGTTACGTGTCCATCACGGCACACTGGGTGAATGTTGTGGATGCAGGGTCCACAGGGGACAGCAAGTTTGGGACAGTTCTGCCTAGCCCACGGTCTAGGAAACAGTTGGCTGTAGCCGTTCGCACCCCCTCCTCCTCCTCCTCCTCCTGCAGAAGCGAGAGCTCGTCCACAGACCGCAGTCGCACAACCACTCCATCCGCAGCTGCCACTGTTGCACACCAGGTCTCCCATTATGGGGCAGCTACTGGCAAACGTCAGCAGGCTGTATTGGCTATGAAGTATTTGGGCGACAACAGACACACCGCGGAAGTTCTGTCCGAGTTCTTGCAGAAAGAAACGCAGTCGTGGCTGGGCACTGTAGATCTTGAGGCAGGCAAGGTAGTGAGTGATAACGGAAGGAATTTCATGGCTGCCATCTCCCTTTCCCAACTGAAACACATTCCTTGCCTGGCTCACACCTTAAACCTGGTGGTGCAGTGCTTCCTGAAAAGTTATCCGGGGTTATCCGACCTGCTCCTCAAAGTGCGTGGACTTTGCTCACATATCCGCCGTTCGCCCGTACACTCCAGCCGTATGCAGACCTATCAGCGTTCTTTGAACCTTCCCCAGCATCGCCTAATCATAGACGTTGCAACAAGGTGGAACTCAACACTGCACATGCTTCAGAGACTGTGCGAACAGAGGCGGGCTGTTATGTTTTTGTGGGAGGATACACATACACGGGCAGGCAGTAGGATGGCAGACATGGAGTTGTCATGTGTCAAGTCCTTCAGTGTTTTGAGGAATGCACACGGCTGGTTAGTGCAGACAACGCCATAATAAGCATGAGCATCCCCCTAATGCGTCTGCTGATGCAAAGTTTGACGCACATAAAGGATCAGGCGTCTGCAGCTGAGGAAGAGGAAAGCCTTGATGACAGTCAGCCATTGTCTGGCCAGGGCAGTGTACAGGATGAGGTAGCGGGCGAAGAGGAGGAGGAGGACGAGGAGGATGATGGGGATGATTATATTTTTAATGAGGAAGCTTTTCCGGGGCCACTGGAAATTGTTGGCGCGGCAAGGCCGGGTTCTGGTTTTTTGAGGGACACAAGTGACGTGGATTTGCCTGAAACTGCCCCTCAACCAAGCACAACCGCAGATTTGAGAACAGGAACTTTGGCCCACATGGCGGATTATGCCTTACGTATCCTCAAAAGGGACACACGCATTACTAAAATGATGAACGATGACGATTACTGGTTGGCCTGCCTCCTTGATCCTCGCTATAAAGGCAAATTGCAAAATATAATGCCACATGAGAACTTGGAACTAATATTAGCAACCAAACAATCAACTCTTGTTGACCGTTTGCTTCTGGCATTCCCTGCACACAGCGCCTGTGATCGTTCTCACACGAGCTGCAGGGGCCAGCAGACCAGAGGTGTTAGAGGGGCAGAAATCAGAAGTGGCGTTGGCCAGAGGGGTTTTCTGACCAGGTTGTGGAGTGATTTTGCTATGACCGCAGACAGGACAGGTACTGCAGCATCAATTCAAAGTGACAGGAGACAACATTTGTCCAGTATGGTTACAAACTATTTTTCATCCCTTATCGACGTTCTCCCTCAACCGTCATTCCCATTTGATTACTGGGCATCCAAATTAGACACCTGGCCAGAATTGGCAGAATATGCATTGCAGGAGCTTGCTTGCCCGGCAGCTAGTGTCCTATCAGAAAGAGTATTCAGTGCTGCAGGTTCAATACTAACAGAAAAAAGGACTCGTCTGGCTACCCAAAATGTAGATGATCTAACCTTCATTAAAATGAACCACAACTGGATTTCGAAATCTTTTGCCCCACCTTGCCCGGCTGACACCTAGCTTTCCTATGAAAAGGTCTTGCCTGTGGACTATTCTGAATGACTTTTCCAATCTCGTAATTTTCTGCACCTGATTGTCCAGCATACGACATGTTTACACCTCACTAAATGGCCAAACTCCCCAAACGGGGCCGTGGTATCGCCACTTGGCGCCAGCACCCGTGAGAGTGCTGTTTGTCTGAAGAGGTGGGTGTGCCCTCTTTTGGTCGACGGCACTGCCACTGGGTCCCTCATAGTACAATAAAGTGTCTCTGGCGGTGGTGGTGCGCACCCAACGTCAGACACAACGTTGTAATATGAGGGGCCCTGGGCCTGTACCGCCGGCCACAAGACAGTTCCCCCCCAGCTCAAACAGTGCTCTACCACTTGCAAAATTATCTCTCACAGCTCCACCAATGTTTAGTCTATGCGCTGACATCCTTCAATGCCTGGCACTGACAATACCATTTTATTGACATTTTTGTTATGTTAGGCCTTCGAAGCCTGTCTGCGGTCCCTCCTTCCACTAGGCCTCCACTGACCATTGTACTGCTGCCCGTGTACCCCTGGAACCAATTTTAAATTGCCAACAGCCCTATTTTTTATGTTAGGCCTTCGAAGCCTGTCTGCGGTCGCTCCTTCCACTAGGCCTCCACTGACCATTGTACTGCTGCCCTTGTACCACTGGAACCAATTTTAAATTGCCAACAGCCCTATTTTTTTATGTTAGGCCTTCGAAGCCTGTCTGCGGTCCCTCCTTCCACTAGGCCTCCACTGACCATTGTACTGCTGCCCGTGTACCCCTGGAACCAATTTTAAATTGCCAACAGCCCTATTTTTTTATGTTAGGCCTTCGAAGCCTGTCTGCGGTCCCTCCTTCCACTAGGCCTCCACTGACCACACCACTGCTGCCCGTGTACCCCTGGAACCAATTTAAAATTGCCGACAGCCAGCCCAATTTTATTATGTTAGGCCTTCGAAGCCTGTCTGCGGTCCGTTCTTTCTACTACTACTACACTGACCAGGCCACTGCTGCCCGTGCTCCCCTGGAACAACTTTAAAATTGCCTACAGCAACCTGTTATTATGTTAGGCCTTCGATGCCTGTTTGCGGTCACTCCTTCCACTAGGCCTCCACTGACCACACCACTGCTGCCCGTGTACCCCTGGAACCAATTTAAAATTGCCTACAGCCAGCCCAATTTTTTTATTTTAGGCCTTCAATGCCTGTCTGCGGTCCGTTCTTTCTACTACTACTACACTGACCAGGCCACTGCTGCCCGTGTTCCCCTGGAACCAATTTAAAATTGCCTACAGCCATGTGTTATTATGTTAGGCCTTCGATGCCTGTCTGCGGTCACTCCTTCCACTAGGCCTCCACTGACCACACCACTGCTGCCCGTGTACCCCTGGAACCAATTTAAAATTGCCTACAGCCAGCCCAATTTTTTTATTTTAGGCCTTCGATGCCTGTCTGCGGTCCGTTCTTTCTACTACTACTACACTGACCAGGCCACTGCTGCCCGTGTTCCCCTGGAACCAATTTAAAATTGCCTACAGCCATGTGTTATTATGTTAGGCCTTCGATGCCTGTCTGCGGTCACTCCTTCCACTAGGCCTCCACTGACCACACCACTGCTGCCTGTGTACCCCTTGAACCAATTTAAAATTGCCTACAGCCATCTGTTATTATGTTAGGCCTTCGATGCCTGTCTGCGGTCACTCCTTCCACTAGGCCTCCACTGACCACACCACTGCTGCCCGTGTACCCCTGGAACCAATTTAAAATTGCCTACAGCCATCTGTTATTATGTTAGGCCTTCGAAGCCTGTCTGCGGTCCTTCCTTCCAATAGTTCTCCACTGACCAGACCAATGCTGGCCGTGTACCCCTGGAACCCAGCTGAAAGTGCATGTAGCCTCCTTTTTTTCTTTGTTTTATATTTAGAAAGCCCAGATGAACTACGCTGTGCAACGGTTCAAGCTACCCAGTCGACATTTCTTTTGAGAGAAAAGCCATCCCAGCCCTCCAGCGGCATGAAAAAGTCTGCATTGTCATAGCACTCAGGCAATCAAACAGTAGAAAGGTGCACCTGACAAGAGACGCATGGACCAGTAGGCATGTCCACAAAAAGTTACGTGTCCATTACGGCGCACTGGGTTAATGTGTTGGATGCATGGTCCACAGGGGACAGCCTACAAAGTCTGTCTGCAGTCCCTAATTCCAATTTTCCTCCGCTGACCACACCACTGCTGCCCGTGTACCCCTGGAACCAATTTTACAGTGTCTACAGCCTAATTTTGTTATGTTAGGCCTACTACGCCTGTCTGCGGTCCCTCCTTCCAATACTCGTCCACTGACCACACCACTGCTGCCTGTGGACCCCTGGAACCTATTTTTAATTGCATAGAGCATCCTTTTTTTAATAGTAGGCGTACAAAGTCTGTCTGCGGTCCACTATTGAAATTGTCCTCCACTGCCCAGAGCACTGCTGCTTGTGTACCCCTGTAACTTTTTTAAGCTGCAGTGAGCCACATTTTTGGTTTAAGTCCTACTACCTGTGTCTGTCTGCGCCACTCAATTCAGCTGTGTTCCTTTGAAAAAAGCTGAGCGTCAATAGTCTTGTTTTCAGCTTCTAGGAATTTTAAAACTGCATTGGGGGTACAACTTTGGTAGGGCCTACTAACGGTGTCTGCCTCCCCAAGGTGTGCCCCAGGTTTCCTCGCCATTGCTTCGATCTTAATGCTCTCGTTTAGTAGTTGTTGGAAACTACACTGCATTAGGCCTACAAATTGGGTATGGGGTGTAGAGAGATGGTGTGTTCCACTCCAAGGTGTTCCCCAGGTTTCCTCGCCAATGCTTCGATCTTCATGCTCTCGTTTAGTAGTTGTTGGAAACTACACTGCATTAGGCCTACAAATTGGGTATGGGGTGTAGAGAGACGGTGTGTTACACTCCAAGGTGTTCCCCAGGTTTCGTCCACATTGCTTCGATCTTCCGACTCTCGTTTAGTAGTTGTTGAAAACTACACTGCATTAGGCCTACAAATTGGGTATGGGGTGTAGAGAGATGGTGTGTTACACTCCAAGGTGTTCTCCAGGTTGCCTTTCCTGAACTTCTATCTTCAGGCTCTCATTAAATTGTGGTTAAATGGAACAACTGCATTTGGCGTACTAGTTGGTTTGGGCCCTACTATCGGTGTCTGCCACTCCTTGCTGTTCTCCTGGTTTCCTGTCCTGAAATTCCATTTTCAGGCTCTCGTTAAGTAGTTGTTAATGTTAGACTGCATTTGGCCTACTAGTTAGGTTGGGGCCTACTATCGGTGTCTGCCACTCCTTGCTGTTCTCCTCCACTGAACAAAGCTGTGCCGCCTGTTTACTACGGTTGCCAATTTTGAACTGCATTTCGACTACTTACTGATTTGGGCCTACTCTCTGTGTCAGCCTCTCATTCCAGTTGTCCTCCACTGCAATGCCCCCTGGTTAGTCCTGTGTTACCAATTTTGAACTGCATTTAGCCCACTTTATTCTTTGGGCCTATATCTGTGTTTCCTCCTCATCCTGCCCATTGCCCAGCCAGTGTTAGATGAGTCTGCTGGTACATTGACCCATAACGCAAAATTCCCCGTGCACGCTACACAGCAAGATTGTGACCCTGCTGAAAGTCAGGTTCCTTTTCCCGCATACCATACCACCTTACACGGGGACAAAGAGGAAGGTGCAGATGAAAGTGCAGGTTCCTTCATCAGGTGGGTGGAGGAATACTAGTTGGCAACGTCACTGGCACAGGGCCTCTCATAGTACGCAAAAATGTTGCTGCCGGTGGGAGGCGCCCCCGCCGTGCAAACACACCGCTGTACTTTGAGGGGCCCTGTGCCAGTGCCAATGCCAACGAGTGGGCCCCCCCTGCTTGCTCAGGATCACAGCACTTGCAAAGTTGAAATACTTACCTCTCCCTGCTCCACTGCCGTGACGTGGTCCAGATTTCCTGGGCCCACTAATTACTTGAACCAGCCCTACCCCCCACAACTTTAGCCAAATGACCCCCAATTTCAAATGCCTTCCAATTATTATAAGCTAAATTACGATTGACAAGCTTCTGTAACAAGAATGGATGTTTTTGCCATTAAAATGGGCAGTGTAGGTGTTTTCCTGGCCTCCACTCACTGCCGACTATGCTCCCCCATTGACTTGCATTGGGTTTCGTGTTTCGGGCGATACCCGACTTTTCGCCATAATCGGCCGATTCCACTCGACTCGACTTCTGAGATAGTCGGGTTTCGCGAAACAAGACTCGACTCTAAAAAGGTCAAGGTCGCTCAACCCTAGTATGAACCATTGTCGAACTGCATGGATGTAGTCCTTCAAGCTCAAAGAAGTCATACAAAATATTAAATATGACTCTAATAGCACCACAACTTCATTCACCAATGTTATCCAACATATATTTGTATGTTAAGTTAATTATTTGTTTGAATATCACATTACTTTCTCTGGGCGACAAAACTTTTGTCTTGCCAAAATCTGACCATTCTGTGTCCATTAACTGATCAATATTTCTGCATTGATGCCAATTTATTTTCTTAACCTAAACCACATTTTGGAGGGTTTTGGCTTTCAAAAGAATAATTTATACAACCAATGGATGAATTTAACATCAGGTTACAAACTTTTATTTACATAACATGGATAAGCAACATAACTTCTGTCAGGGAGTGTAGTATAATCAAGTGATACAAATGAATGGACATTCACATTATAGGTTTGTAACGGGGGGCAGGGAGGTAGCCGTACCGAGGGATTGCTGCTGCTTCCTCATCACACTCTGACGCTCCGCTACAGAAATATCATGTCCATTTTGTGGTGTGCTGTGTGTGTCAAGTAGTTCACCCACCTGTGAGTCAGAATCCTTCACAGCATACAGGGCTCCAATCCATTGCAGACACACACAAATGTTATCAAAGTCCCGATTCATTTTCAATAAAACTTTACTTAACTCGTGCATCTTCATAACAGGTTTAATTCAACAATCTTCAAAAGACATAAGAACTTCTCCTCCTGCACTTTCCCTTGTCTTTTCCTTCAGCTTATCTTCTAGCACTGTGGCTTCCAGACCCGCAGTTCCCTGGGAATTCCTGCTTTCTGATACTAGGTGCTCCCCGTCCACTTTCCCCATCCTGGGCGAAAAATCAGGTTGCCTCTGCAATTCCTGTTTGGACCTTAAGTCCCGGACGTCACGGGAGGTAACCCACAGACAAGCCACTGACCCTTGCAGACTGCCTCGCTTTTCACGTGCTTCAAGATCTAACATCTCCAGACCTGCTTCTCTCAGTGCTTCTTCTGTCTCTCTCAACTATAACTCACCACACAACTACTACCACTGCTTCTAGAACAATTCCTCTCACTCTACTCTAGCTCCTCCCACTACCTGAAAATGACCTCAGAAAGGCACTGTCCATGCCACTACACTGGCTCCGCACCCTTTCTCAACTGTCACTACTCTGACTGAAACCAGTTCTCAACACAGTCTAATCTCCTACTCTACAGTGCCCCCTTAACACTAACCCATAACTACACTGCCATAACCCTTACCAATGCTGACTTACCACTGTCACTGACTGTCCCTATTCCTGTCCCCAACACACAGATATCAGAGCAGTGTCAACCCTTATCATATTAAACAGTGTCAACTATCATAAACTACACTGGGCACACAGCAATCACAAAACATTCCCAGTTTCATTAGTTAGGCATGCACAGGAATGCAGGGCTCCAACCAGCCGCTTGCACACCCCCTTACATACCTCCCTCCTAAAACCATGGTCGTCCCGACCATACGGTACTGGTGGAATATACACATCGCAATAAGTACAGTGTAATGACATCTTACTAAAACATCAATAACTTCAACAATTATTAAACATGACAACAAAAAAACTTTGCTCCAGTCCACCACGTTTGACCAGTTTCTGGTCAGGACTGGTACCGGTCCCACTTGGTTGGGATCCTGGAACAAACAGTTCAGTTCTTTTCTCACCAGCTCACCATCACGTGAGCACAATCCTGCTTAGTATGCCACTTTGTAACGGGGGCCAGGGTGGTAGCCGTACCGAGGGATTGCTTCTGCTTCCTTATCACACCCTGACGCTCTGCTACAGAAATATCATGTCCATTTTGTGGTGTGCTGTGTGTCAAGTAGTTCACCCACCTGTGAGTCAGAATCCTTCACAGCATACAGGGCTCCAATCCGTCGTAGACACACACAAATGTTATCAAATATGCCCTAGGTAAAAATAAGGTGCAGTGCAGCCAGTACCCATGATAGTGTTAAAAAAAGAAACATGATTCAGATGAACCAATCTAAAAGATACATGTGGAGACAGACCTTAGTAAGAGTAGTCAGTGTGCGGTAGCCAGGAACCCGACCCGCATTTCGCCTGTAGCTTCTTCAAATGGGGGAAGTGATACCTCCATTTGAAGAAGCTGCACTTTACTACCCTATAATGTGAATGTCCATTCATTTGTATCACTTAATTATACTATATTAATTTTTGGACATATATTTTTTCTTTGCAGTAAAATAATTACAGTTTAACTGTGTTTTTGATTGTTACGATTACTTATATGCCAATACTTAGACAGTCATAATGTCGGCAGTTAATTCTGTTCCCATCTCCATTTTTTAATGTCTTTTCAAATATTTCTCAATAAATGTTATAAAATTGTATTTTTTGGGCTCAGTACATTTTTCTTTGTAGTTTTTTTTTAAATAGACTAAGGGCTGGAGACCTGGCAACATACAGTTACAGTAGCACGCACTGCCATAAAGTAACTATAGGGGTTGCTCAGGCACCTCTCTATTGGGTGCCTTACATACAATGTGATTCCCAGCTAATGGCTGGGGGCATCTTTTGCAGGTGCGCGCTGTCCCCTTAAGATCAGGAGAGCATGCCGCTGGAAGCCTGTGTGGCGTACACAGGAGTAGGAGGCAGAGGAGCTCAAGGGTACTGCCCGGACGGTGACGATGTTATTATTGCCACATGGAAAAAGAAGGGGAACCATGTGGAGGCGATGGCAATGCATATTACAGAGTGAATTGAAGTAAAGATAAAAGGAAAACTGACAGGAGGACAGAGTGATCAATCGGAAATGGGTTGTGGGAGAGAATGCCCAACAGTATGGCCCCGAGTATATAACTCAAATACTGACAACCTAGTTACCTTGAGGGAAAAGTAGACGCAGAACCGTGGGTTGAGAGTAGGACTGAGTTGGATTGTCGCAAAAGAAAGTGAAACAATGGAGATAGAGAACAAATGAGTAATAAGAAGAAATTGAGACTTTGTGTGAAAATGCTCCGTATTGTGAAGGAAACGTTCATTAAGCTGTGTGCCAACTACCTACTGCACATAATTCCCATAAAGTTATTATTAAGTAAATTGATTATTTTTGACTGGCGGTCTCCCTCATTGAACTGTTCAACATCTGGTCGTGGCCACCCCACCGCATGAGTAACATACAGCCTACAAGGGCGTAGCGGCCCCATAGCACAAATCCACATACTCAGCCAGGACCCCCACCTTCATGTAATGTGTCGGGTCATATGAGATGAGTACCTTGCCCACGTCTGCCGCCCCGCACCACACTAAACATGCTCAGTTTTAAGGTCTCCTAAAATGTCCTGTTCACAGCGGTAATGGTTGCAGCCTGGGGCTCTTGTTCGTTGCGTCCCTGACAACCAAAGTCCAGGTTCTCAAGGATAGCATGTAACATTACTTGCTGATAGGTATGAAGACCTGTTGGAGTCAAAAATACCACGTTTGGAAGAACATGCTTCGTCTTTATGAGGGTCTGGCTTATGATATGCTTAAGTCACTTATGTAGGCTGTTGCCCCGCCTGAGGAGAACATATGACTCAAAGGGAAAAAATGCCTGACACAGCTTAGTCAATAGTGAAAAGTAGTAGAATAAGGTAGAAACTGTTGAATAAATGATAAAATATTTGTGATAATATATATAATTTGACACTTTATTAGATAAATTGATTAAAGTGAACTGCTGGTTAAAAAATACCTATAGTTAATGAAAATGCTAAGAGAATATCTTCATATAGCATAACTAGAAAATATTTAATGTAAATGTAATCTGGGGATTTATTAAATGTACATAACTAAATAATTAATATGGATGTCCTAAAAAGGGAAATATGATTATTGAAAGGCATATAGTTCTATTTAATAATTTAGGCCCCTTATGGATAAACTATTCAGTGCAAAAATCTATTCTGGACAATTGACTTAAAGGGGTTGTTCAGTCTAAAATGACATGTCTGCAGTCTCTCTTTGTTAACAGTGTTGTTCTAATCCCCAGAGGAACTGAAGCCCCTAATTGGCAGTGGACGGGTTCCAGATGTAAGGGACAGGGTTTATTCATAACAAATTGGTTGTTGTGCAGCAGCTCCTTCTACTAATTTTTTGCAGCTTAATAATATCACACACATATTTTCTTTTTTTCTATCTTGGCTTTTATTTTTATGTGGCATTGTATATATTAAAGTGACAATTCATTACTTTTTCCTGCCTATAAGTCATTTTAGAGTATATTAAACCTAGATGCCAAATTTTCTGGTAAATGATTTCACAATGTCAGTGTTTCAGAAAAATGTAAAGAACAACACATTGCTAAATTTTCTTTTACCTTATTTTTAATAATGTATGAGTGTCTATAAACAGTACATTTGACGAAAGCCAAGGGAATGCTGAAAGTTAATGTTTGTGCTTTAACTTGGCAGCCTGAAGCATTTCACATCAGTGTGTGGTAAATAACGTCAATGACCTCAAATGCTTTGTGAGATCAAATTAGCAGTACCCCAGTGCCTCTCCACCAGATATCCAAAAGGTATTAAGGAGTTCTGCCAGCAAAAAAGGTAATCTGTCAACATGTTTTTAACGTGTAATCTGAAGACAGCAGCAGATAGGGGCTGAAGCACAGATTTCAAGAATGTGTCATGTTTTTGACTGTGTACTGTTATTTACTTACAATAAAAGTTTTATTACCAGGACATTATTACTGCCAAGACTTGTATAAGTGAGCAGTTGTCCAACCACACCTCATCCTCAGATAAGCAGCTCACTGTCAATATACAATGCCCATAGAGAGCCTGATGTGAGCAGGATCAGCTTTCTGAGCTCTGCTTCATGCTGCATCTGAAAACTCTGATTGTCACAATTGCTGTACCCAATAATCTAAGTGATACATCGCTGGAATAAGAGTCTATTTTCCTACATTATGCTGTTCTCATATGAGGAAGCAAAAACCTGGTGACAGATTCTCTTTAACCCCTTTAACTTCAAGGGCGGTTTGCACGTTAATGACCGGGCCAATTTTTACAATTCTGACCACTGTCCCTTTGTGAGGTAATAACTCTGGAATGCTTCAACAGATCCCACTGATTCTGAGATTTTTTGTGACCTATTGTACTTCATGATAGTGGTAAAATTTCTTTGCTATGACTTGCGTTTATTTGTGAAAGAAACGGAAATTTGGCAAAAATGTGGAAAATTTCGCAATTTTCCAACTTTGAATTTTCATCCCCCTAAAATCACAGAGACATGTCATACAAAATACTTAATAGGTAACATTTCCCACATGTCTACTTTACATCAGCACAATTTTGGAAACAAGTTTTAATGGTTAAAAAGTTGTCCAGCAATTTCTCATTTTTACAACACCATTTTTTTTTAGGGACCACATCTCATTTGGAGTCATTTTTAGGGGTCTATATGATAGAAAATACCCAAGTGTGACACCATTCTAAAAACTGCACCCCTCAAGGTGCTCAAAACCACATTCAAGAAGTTTATTAACCATTAAGGTGCTTCACAGGAATTTTTGGATTGTGGAAAAAAAAAAACATTTTACTTTTTTTCACAAAAAAATTAATTCCGATCCAATTTTTTTCTTTTGGAAAGGGTAACAGAAAACAATGGACCCACATTGAACCCTCATGTGCTTCACAGAAGTTTATAACGTTGAGCCGTAAAAATAAAAATAAATTTTTTTCCCGACAAATATGTTTTAACACAAAATATTATATTTTCATAAGGGTAGCAGGAGAAATTGCACCATACAATTTGTTGTGCAATTTCTCCTGAGTACGCTGATACCCAATATGAGGGACAAAACTATTGTTTGGGTGCACGGCAGGGCTTGCAAGGGAAGGAGCATCATTTGACATTTTGAATGTAAAATTTCCTGGAATCATTAGCAGACATCATGTCCCATTTGGAGAGCCCCTGATGTGCCTAAACAGTGGAAACCCCACGCAAGTGATCCCATTTTGGAAACTAGACCCCTCGAGGAATGTATTTATATGCATGATGAGCACCTTGAACACCCAGGTGCTTCCAAGAAGTTTATAAAGTTGAGCCGTGAAAATCACATTTTCCTCATAAAAATGTTATTTTAGCCCCAAATTTTGCATTTTCATAAGGGTACCAGGTGAAATTGCACCATACAATTTGTTGAACAATTTCTTACTGCGATCTTTGGGAAGCAGAATGAAAAAATCAACAGCATGTGAAGAATTAGTTTTATTTATTTTTTATGCCATTCCTCATGTGGTATAAGTGTTCGGGTCAGTGCGATTACAGCGATACTAGATTTATATTGGGCTTTCATGTTTGGCAGCAGTCACACACTAAAAGACGCTTTTTCTTGCAAAAATTAGTTTTTGCATCACCACATTTGAGAGCTGTAATTTTTCCATATTTTGGCCCCTAGAGTCATGTGAGATCTTGTTTTTTGCAGGACGAGTTGACATTTTTATTGGTCCCATATTTGGGCACAGGCCATTTTTTGATCACCTTCTATTCTGATTTTTAGGAGGCAGAATAAACAAAAATCAGCAATTCGAGAATTTCTTTTGGATGAAGGATTTATGTTGTTCCGTGTGTGGTAAACTTGATGACGCAGTTTTATTCTTTGGGTTAGTACGACTTCGGCAATACCTCATTTATATAGTTTTTTTATGTTTTGGAGCTTTTATACAATAAAAACTATTTTATAGAAAAAATAATTATTTTAGCATCGCTTTATTCTGAGAGCTGTAACTTTTTTATTTTTCCATTGCTGGAGCTGTATGGAAGCTTTTTTTTGCGGGACAAGATGACGTTTTCAGTGGGGCCATGTTTATTTTATCTCGGTCTTTTTATCGCGTTTTATTCCACTTTTTGTTTGGCGGTATGATGATAAAGCATTATTTTTTGCCTTCTTTTTTATTTTTTGATGGTGTTCACTAAAGGGGTTAACTAGTGGGAAAGTTTTATAAGTTGGGTCGTGTTGTACATGGTGATACCAAATATGTGTACTTTTATTGTTTACTAGATGGTGGCCCGATTCTAACGCATCGGGTATTCTAGAATATGTATGTATGTATGTACGTACGTCGCGCTTAGCACAGCCACATAGTATATAACACAGCCACATAGTATATAACAGAGCCATGTAGTATATAACACAGATAGCCACATAGTATATACTGTAGCACAGCCACGTAGTATATAGCACAGCCATGTAGTATATAGCAGCCACATAGTATATAGCAGCCACATAGTATATAGCACAGCCCACGTAACACAGACAGTCACGTAGTATGTAACACAGCCACACAGTATATAGCAGCCATGTAGTATATAGCAGCCACATAGTATATAGCAACCACGTAGTATATAACACAGCCCACATAATATATAGCACAGCCCACACAGTATATAACTCAGGCCACGTAGTATATAACACAGCCCAAGCAGTATATAACAGGCCACATAGTATATAGCACAGGCCACGCAGTACATAACACTGCCCACGTAGTATATAGCAGCCAGGCAGTGTATAAAACAGCCCACATAATATATAGTACAGCCCATGTAGTATATAACACAGCCCATGCAGTATATAACACAGCCCACGCAGTATATAACACAGCCTACGTAGTATATAGCAGTGTGGGCACCATATCCCTGTTAGAAAAAAAAAATTAAATAAAAAATAGTTATATACTCAACCTCCGGGTTCCAACGAAGCTGTCCCAATGCGCGTGATGACCGCTAAGTCATCTGGGTAATTTCACAATGCATCACTGGAAACAGAAGCTGGCGGTAGCATCGCGTGCATCGGCGGACGGTGGAAGGTGAGAATAGCTCAATTTTTTCTTTTTTTATTATCTTTTGCATTATATCCTTTTACTTTTGAGGCTGCATAGGCAGCATCAATAGTAAAAAGTTGGTCCGGGATGGGGCGACACACTGGCGCTGACTGGAGGGGGGTAGGGAGGGAGCACTGACTGGAGGAGAGTAGGGAGGAGCCAATTCGTGGCCGGACTAAGCCTGTTGCTGATTGGCCGTGGCCTGCCGGCTGCGACCAATCAGCGACGCGGGATTTCCGTTACAGACAGACAAACAGACAGACAAACAGACAGAAGTACCCCTTAGACGATTATATATATAGATATTTTTTTTCATTCAAATATTTATTTAGAGATACAATATCTTTTCATTTTTTTATTTTTTATTATTTAAAAACATTTTTACAATTATTTAAAACCCTTTTTTTTCTAACTTTTTTACTCTATTCCACTATGGGACTATCATAATTTGCAGGCTGATCGCTTCTATAGCATGGGGCTGTACTGACAGAGAAACTTGCTCATCATGTATTGGGTACGATTGTGAGGGTGATCTCTTAAAGTGAGATCAATATGATTGCTTGTACCTGACCAAATACAAGCTGAGTGCTAGCTTAGAGGCTAAGAATGCATCAGATACAAAGAGACAGACACACTTCCTCTCTCAGCTAAGTCTTACACACAACTAAACTTTATTCTTCTGAACAAAGGAAGATACTAGAAACAGGAAATGGGGGAGGTCGCACAACTTCTGAACAGTTAGTGTCACTCTGATTGGTTCATTCCAACTTCATTTCCAACTTCACTTCCATATATGGTATTCAGTTCATTGTCCAATATTCAGTGACGTCTTCACATTCCAAAAGTTCCTTGCAGTGTGCTGCTCATCAGGAAATAGACTCCATCTTGCTACACCATATCTGAACTGACTTATATAAGGTGTAATAATTGATTTCATAAGCCATTTTCTCCTTCACACGATCAGCAAGTTTTCTAGGTCTGGTGACCCGGATGTCGTCATGACGACATCGGGTCTCCATGGCAATGATCGGGATCCCACATCAAGCTGCAGGGTCTCCAATCCAAAGGCAGAGGGGCTGTCAGCCCTCTGCCGGCTCCCGGAATGCTGCAATCATGTTCCATCGCAGCATTTCGGGGGATAAAATGTCGGCAGCGGTCTGTGACAGCTCCTGGCACTTAGTGCTGGGTGTCAGCTGTCAGAAGCAACTCACACCCGGCGGCGTTCGCCCGCACACCACCCATGTGCGCTGGCGATTGCGCAGATGTAATAATCCGTCCATGGTCAAATTGGCACAGGGCACATGGACTGATTATTATGTCTAATGTCAGAAAGTGGTTAAGGGGTACTGCCAATTAAAAGTGAACTGTACTCCCTTTATTATGCATTAAAGTTTCACATCTAAAGCAACTTTAACAGGCATAGCAATAACATCTGCTGTAATGTAACTTTGTTAATAGATTTCCATATCTCAGCTGATGCTGATGTGCTTGGAAATAATAGAGACATCCTCCTCAATAACAGACCCTGGTTTTAAATTGAGAGTGCATGGATCACCATCAAACATCGTAGGATGCTATTCAGTAGGAAAGGACATTAAATTTCTGTGTATATATCTAGTAGATTTATATTTAGATAAAACAGTTGCTCCACTACTTTTACGTGGATATTCTATTCTCAATATGGGCCATCAATATCAGATCATTCTGTCCGATACACTATACCCAACAAATCAGCTATTCTCAGAGTCAGTGGCTGCTGAATGTTATCAGCTACTATGTTGAACAGCACAAATCTGTTAACTGTGTAGTGCCCAATTGCGGGGATTGCAGATCCGCTGCTATTCTAAGAAATGGGAGCAGATCTGCAGTACCTGGTAGCAGCTTCTACACAGTTGATGGAATGAAATAAGGAGAAAAAAGAGTATATAGGTAAAAATATACTTTATTAATAGGTGTACAAAAGTAAATAATAAAAATAGACAATAAACACAGAGTAAAGTGCACAAGGATAATGCTAAAGGATCACAGATGCTGTGCACCCGCCAACAATAAACAGAGAGCGCTTATTTAATAAGATCAATAGTAGCAGTAATTGTAACAAAATAATCCAAGAGTAGTATAAATAAATACAGTTAAATAGCGCTTACCAGTATGCAAGGGTTGGCAGCCCGGACAGGACCCCCAAAAACCCCAACGTACGTTTTGCTTTTTTGTATAGATGCTTTCTCAAGGGGATGTATAATAATGAAAGACAGAGACCTTTATATATCTAAGGTGGCCAAAAACGAATCTCTCCCTGTGACCCAGGAAGAGATTAGCATCCATGGCTGTGCCGCGCCTCTGTAGATAGAAAATATCTTTAAAGACAAAAAAATTGTGGGTAAGGACAAAACACAGCAACTCGAAAATTAATTCCCTTAAAGGGCTGCCCAGGTCGGAAGCTTCCAGAAAGAAACAAACTGCATCAAGACCATGACATGCGCAGTGACCAATAAGACATCTTGATCCACTGAAAAGCCATCAACCCCGGTAAGAACGTCAGTTGTGTCACGTACGTAAGATGGTAAAGTCTCCACCAGCAGTTTAAGGAAGTGGTCAAAAAATCTACATACTGGGTCACAAAGACCCTCAATACCCGACACGATCGGATGTCCCGGATGATTAACGGCGCCTTTGTGCACCTTGGGAAAGAGATAGAAGGTAGTTGTCTTGGGAGATCTGAATGTTATCCCCTCTTTCACTTTTTTATCAATGATATCAATGATGCCCTCCTCAAAAGCTCTAATCAAGATCTGCTGCAGCTGGGATGAGAAGGAGGCGACTGGAATGTAAAATAATTTGGTGTAAGTCTCCACATCCCTAAGCTGGTGAAAAGCCTGCCTCTCATATTTATCAAATGTCCGCACCACAATGTTCCCCCCTTGTCAGCTGGTTTGTAAACTTCATCTTTGTAGGATGGCAATTCTTTAATAGTCTGTTGCTGGTGGTGTCTAAGGTTGTCAAATTTATGTCTTGAAGATAACTGTTTTAGATCCTCAGCCACCACTCTAGTAAAAATATCTATGGCAGGTCACAGGGACAAGGGGGAACCTTGTGGATCTGAGTGCGATAGATGGTAGAAGCATACCTTGGTGAGGAGGAGACCAAGAGATATAATGTAAAAGATAATAAAAAAAGAAAAAATTGTGCTATGATCACCTTCCACCGATGCACGCGATGCTACCGCCAGCTTCCGTTTCCAGTGATGCATTGCGAAATTACCCAGATGACTTAGTGGTCATCACGCGCATCGGGAGAGCTTCGGTGGACCCCAGAGGTTGAGTATATAACTATTTATTATTTACATTTTTTTTTCTTACAGGGATATGGTGCCCACACAGTGAGCTAATCGAGTCACTGACTACATAAGAGGTTTCACATTTCAAGCAGTACTTCAGAATTTTTTAGAGACTAGAGAAACACATCAGGAGTAAGAAACGCTGCCAAGTTTGACATTTGGGTGTTGCAGCTCCTCCCTAGCTTTATCCATCTTGTCAGAGCTGCCAAGACTGGTGAGAGTGTAAGAGTAATGGACCATTCTGCTGTGTTCCTACCACTGAAGACAATAATTGTGTACAGTGGTATATGGTTTCTTATGTAACATGAATAGTGAATTGCATCTTTCATGCTGTATGATGGTAATGTACAGTTTATAAGAATGTAAGGTGTTAATATATAATGTGAGTAGTGCATAGTGTAGGGTAAGCGCAGGGTTAGACTCGGGATAGTATGAGTACTTTTCATTAGAGTTGAGCGACCTTGACCTTTTTAGAGTCGAGCCGGGTTTCGCAAAACCCGACTATCTCAAAAGTCGGGTCGAGTGAAATCGGCCGATTATGACGTAAAGTCGGGATCGACCGAAACACGAAACCTAATGCAAGTCAATGGGGCAGCATAGTCGGCAGTGAGTGGGGGCCAGGAAAACACCTAGAGTGCCCATTTTAATGTCAAAACCATCCATTCTTCTTAATGAAGCTTGTCAAGCGTAATTTACCTTATAATAATTGGAAGGCATTTGAAATTGGGGGTCATTTGGCTAAAGTTGTGGTGGGTAGGGCTGGTTCAAGTAATTAGTGGGCCCAGGAAATCTGGACCACGTCACGGCAGTGGAGCAGGGAGAGGTAAGTATTTCAACTTTGCAAGTGCTGTGAACCTGAGCAAGCAGGGGGGGGCCCACTCGTTGGCATTGGCACTGGCACAGGGCCCCTCAAAGTACAGCGGTGTGTTTGCACGGCGGGGGCGCCTCCCACCGGCAGCAACACTTTTGCGTACCATGAGAGGCCCTGTGCCAGTGACGTCGCCAACTAGTATTCCTCCCCCCACCTGATGAAGGAACTTGCACTTTCATCTGCACCTTCCTGTTTGTCCCCGTGTAAGGTGGTATGGTATGCGGGAAGGGGGACCTGACTTTCAGCAGGGTCACAATCTTGCAGTGTAGCGTGCACGGGAAATGTTGCGTTATGGGTCAATGTACCAGCAGACTCATCTATCACTGGCTGGGCAATGGGCAGGATGAGGAGGAAACACAGATATAGGCCCAAAGAATAAAGTGGGCTAAATGCAGTTCAAAATTGGTAACACAGGACTAATCAGGGGGCATTGCAGTGGAGGACAACTGGAATGAGAGGCTGACACAGAGAGTAGGCCCAAATCAGTAAGTAGTCGAAATGCAGTTCAAAATTGGCAACAGTAGTAAACAGGCGGCACAGCTTTGTTCAGTGGAGGAGAACAGCAAGGAGTGGCAGACACCGATAGTAGGCCCCAACCCAACTAGTAGGCCAAATGCAGTCTAACATTAACAACTACTTAACGAGCGCCTGAAAACGGAATTTCAGGACAGGAAACCAGGAGAACAGCAAGGAGCGGCAGACACCGATAGTAGGCCCCAAACCAACTAGTACGCCAAATGCAGTTGTTCCGTTTAACCACAATTTAATGAGAGCCTGAAGATAGAAGTTCAGGAAAGGCAACCTGGAGAACACCTTGGAGTGGAACACACCATCTCTCTACACCCCATACCCAATTTGTAGGTCTAATGCAGCGTAGTTTCCAACAACTACTAAACGAGAGCATGATGATCGAAGCATTGGCGAGGAAACCTGGGGAACACCTTGGAGTGGAACACACCATCTCTCTACACCCCATACCCAATTTGTAGGCCTAATGCAGCGTAGTTTCCAACAACTACTAAACGAGAGCATGATGATCGAAGCATTGGCGAGGAAACCTGGGGAACACCTTGGAGTGTAACACACCATCTCTCTACACCCCATACCCAATTTGTAGGCCTAATGCAGCGTAGTTTCCAACAACTACTAAACGAGAGCCGGAAGATCGAAGCAATGGAGAGGAAACCTGGGGAACACCTTGGAGTGTAACACACCATCTCTCTACACCCCATACCCAATTTGTAGGCCTAATGCAGCGTAGTTTCCAACAACTACTAAACGAGAGCCGGAAGATCGAAGCAATGGAGAGGAAACCTGGGGAACACCTTGGAGTGTAACACACCATCTCTCTACACCCCATACCCAATTTGTAGGCCTAATGCAGCGTAGTTTCCAACAACTACTAAACGAGAGCCGGAAGATCGAAGCAATGGAGAGGAAACCTGGGGAACACCTTGGAGTGTAACACACCATCTCTCTACACCCCATACCCAATTTGTAGGCCTAATGCAGCGTAGTTTCCAACAACTACTAAACGAGAGCCGGAAGATCGAAGAAATGGAGAGGAAACCTGGGGAACACCTTGGAGTGTAACACACCATCTCTCTACACCCCATACCCAATTTGTAGGCCTAATGCAGCGTAGTTTCCAACAACTACTAAACGAGAGCCGGAAGATCGAAGCAATGGAGAGGAAACCTGGGGAACACCTTGGAGTGTAACACACCATCTCTCTACACCCCATACCCAATTTGTAGGCCTAATGCAGCGTAGTTTCCAACAACTACTAAACGAGAGCCGGAAGATCGAAGAAATGGAGAGGAAACCTGGGGAACACCTTGGAGTGTAACACACCATCTCTCTACACCCCATACCCAATTTGTAGGCCTAATGCAGCGTAGTTTCCAACAACTACTAAACGAGAGCCGGAAGATCGAAGCAATGGAGAGGAAACCTGGGGAACACCTTGGAGTGTAACACACCATCTCTCTACACCCCATACCCAATTTGTAGGCCTAATGCAGCGTAGTTTCCAACAACTACTAAACGAGAGCCGGAAGATCGAAGCAATGGAGAGGAAACCTGGGGAACACCTTGGAGTGTAACACACCATCTCTCTACACCCCATACCCAATTTGTAGGCCTAATGCAGCGTAGTTTCCAACAACTACTAAACGAGAGCCGGAAGATCGAAGCAATGGAGAGGAAACCTGGGGAACACCTTGGAGTGTAACACACCATCTCTCTACACCCCATACCCAATTTGTAGGCCTAATGCAGCGTAGTTTCCAACAACTACTAAACGAGAGTCGGAAGATCGAAGCAATGGAGAGGAAACCTGGGGAACACCTTGGAGTGTAACACACCATCTCTCTACACCCCATACCCAATTTGTAGGCCTAATGCAGCGTAGTTTCCAACAACTACTAAACGAGAGCATGATGATCGAAGCATTGGCGAGGAAACCTGGGGAACACCTTGGAGTGGAACACACCATCTCTCTACAGTGGAACACACCATCTCTCTACACCCCATACCCAATTTGTAGGCCTAATGCAGCGTAGTTTCCAACAACTACTAAACGAGAGCCGGAAGATCGAAGCTCAGGAAAGGCAACCTGGAGAACACCTTGGAGTGGAACACACCATCTCTCTACACCCCATACCCAAGTTGTAGGCCCAATGCAGCGTAGTTTCCAACAACTACTAAACGAGAGCCGGAAAATCGAAGCAATGGAGAGGAAACCTGGGGAACACCTTGGAGTGTAACACACCATCTCTCTACACCCCATACCCAATTTGTAGGCCTAATGCAGCGTAGTTTCCAACAACTACTAAACGAGAGCCGGAAGATCGAAGCAATGGAGAGGAAACCTGGGGAACACCTTGGAGTGTAACACACCATCTCTCTACACCCCATACCCAATTTGTAGGCCTAATGCAGCGTAGTTTCCAACAACTACTAAACGAGAGCGGGAAGATCGAAGCTCAGGAAAGGCAACCTGGGGAACACCTTGGAGTGTAACAAACCCTCTCTCTACGCCACGGAAGGGCTGATTCTTAGGAAGGAAGGCTGTCGGAAAGAAGCAGGGCGCGTCCGAGGGTGATTATATTCTTATTAGGTATATACTCACCCTCGGACGCGCCCTGCTTCTTTATTTGTAATGAATGTTTATTTGCAATGTGGTTTTGACTTACTCTATTTTTTTGGTAAATAATGATTTTATTATTTTCATTGTTTTGCATCTTCTTGGCAATAATATAAAGAAGACGCGACAGGACAACACTCGGTGGATGCCATATCTGTGTTTAAAATTGAAAAAACCTTTCAGTTAACTACTTGCAGGAGAAAGTTATTGTAGCTGGTGGCCATTTTTAGTACTGTACCAGATTTTTGTTGTATGTGTTTGTTTTTAATGTTAAAATGTCTGCATTTGATATCTCTCCAGTATTTTCTTTTTTATAAGCAAAATACTTATTTTTATATTTTCTGATGTTGGTTCCAGGGGTACACGGGCAGCAGTGGTGTGGTCAGTGGAGGCCTAGTGGAAGGAGTGACCGCAGACAGGCATCGAAGGCCTAAAATAATAACACATGGCTGTAGGCAATTTTAAATTGGTTACAGGGGTACACGGGCAGCAGTGGTGTGGTCAGTGGAGGCCTAGTGGAAGGAGTGACCGCAGACAGGCATCGAAGGCCTAAAATAATAACACATGGCTGTAGGCAATTTTAAATTGGTTACAGGGGTACACGGGCAGCAGTGGTGTGGTCAGTGGAGGCCTAGTGGAAGGAGTGACCGCAGACAGGCATCGAAGGCCTAAAATAATAACACATGGCTGTAGGCAATTTTAAATTGGTTACAGGGGTACACGGGCAGCAGTGGTGTGGTCAGTGGAGGCCTAGTGGAAGGAGTGACCGCAGACAGGCATCGAAGGCCTAAAATAATAACACATGGCTGTAGGCAATTTTAAATTGGTTCCAGGGGTACACGGGCAGCAGTGGTGTGGTCAGTGGAGGCCTAGTGGAAGGAGTGACCGCAGACAGGCATCGAAGGCCTAAAATAATAACACATGGCTGTAGGCAATTTTAAATTGGTTCCAGGGGTACACGGACAGCAGTGGTGTGGTCAGTGGAGGCCTAGTGGAAGGAGTGACCGCAGACAGGCATCGAAGGCCTAAAATAATAACACATGGCTGTAGGCAATTTTAAATTGGTTACAGGGGTACACGGGCATCAGTGGTGTGGTCAGTGGAGGCCTAGTGGAAGGAGTGACCGCAGACAGGCATTGAAGGCCTAAAATAATAACACATGGCTGTAGGCAATTTTAAATTGATTACAGGGGTACACGGGCAGCAGTGGTGTGGTCAGTGGAGGCCTAGTGGAAGGAGTGACCGCAGACAGGCATCGAAGGCCTAAAATAATAACACATGGCTGTAGGCAATTTTAAATTGGTTCCAGGGGTACACGGGCAGCAGTGGTGTGGTCAGTGGAGGCCTAGTGGAAGGAGTCACCGCAGACAGGCATTGAAGGCCTAAAATAATAACACATGGCTGTAGGCAATTTTAAATTGGTTCCAGGGGTACACGGGCAGCAGTGGTGTGGTCAGTGGAGGCCTAGTGGAAGGAGTGACCGCAGACAGGCATCGAAGGCCTAAAATAATAACACATGGCTGTAGGCAATTTTAAATTGGTTACAGGGGTACACGGGCAGCAGTGGTGTGGTCAGTGGAGGCCTAGTGGAAGGAGTCACCGCAGACAGGCATCGAAGGCCTAAAATAATAACACATGGCTGTAGGCAATTTTAAATTGGTTCCAGGGGTACACGGGCAGCAGTGGTGTGGTCAGTGGAGACCTAGTGGAAGGAGTCACCGCAGACAGGCATCGAAGGCCTAAAATAATAACACATGGCTGTAGGCAATTTTAAATTGGTTACAGGGGTACACGGGCAGCAGTGGTGTGGTCAGTGGAGGCCTAGTGGAAGGAGTGACCACAGACAGGCATCGAAGGCCTAACATAACAAAAATGTCAATACAATGGTATTGTCAGTGGCAGGCATTGAAGGATGTCAGCGCATAGACTAAACATTGGTGGAGCTGTGAGATAATTTTGCAAGTGGTAGAGCACTGTTTGAGCTGGGGTGGGGGGAAACTGTCTTGTGGCCGGCGGTACAGGCCCAGGGCCCCTCATATTACAATGGTGTGTCTGACGTTGGGTGCGCACCACCACCGCCAGAGACACTTTATTGTACTAGGAGGGACCCAGTGGCAGTGCCGTCGACCAAAAGCGGGCTCACCCACCTCTTCAGACAAACTGCACTCTCACGGGTGCTGTCGCCAAGTGTCGATACCACGGCCCCGTGTGGGGAGTTTGGCCATTTAGTGAGGTGTAAACATGTCGTATGCTGGACAATCAGGTGCAGAAAATTACGAGATTGGAAAAGGCATTCAGAATAGTCCACAGGCAAGACCTTTTCATAGGAAAGCTAGGTGTCAGCCGGGCAAGGTGGGGCAAAAGATTTCGAAATCCAGTTGTGGTTCATTTTAATGAAGGTTAGATCATCTACATTTTGGGTAGCCAGACGAGTCCTTTTTTCTGTTAGTATTGAACCTGCAGCACTGAATACTCTTTCTGATAGGACACTAGCTGCCGGGCAAGCAAGCTCCTGCAATGCATATTCTGCCAATTCTGGCCAGGTGTCTAATTTTGATGCCCAGTAATCAAATGGGAATGACGGTTGAGGGAGAACATCGATAAGGGATGAAAAATAGTTTGTAACCATACTGGACAAATGTTGTCTCCTGTCACTTTGAATTGAAGCTGCAGTACCTGTCCTGTCTGCGGTCATAGCAAAATCACTCCACAATCTGGTCAGAAAAGCCCTCTGGCCAACGCCACTTCTGATTTCTGCCCCTCTAACTCCTCTGGTCTGCTGGCCCCTGCAGCTCGTGTGAGAACGATCACGGGCGCTGTGTGCAGGGAATGCCAGAAGCAAACGGTCAACAAGAGTTGATTGTTTGGTTGCTAATATTAGTTCCAAGTTCTCATGTGGCATTATATTTTGCAATTTGCCTTTATAGCGAGGATCAAGGAGGCAGGCAAACCAGTAATCGTCATCATTCATCATTTTAGTTATGCGTGTGTCCCTTTTGAGGATACGTAAGGCATAATCCGCCATGTGGGCCAAAGTTCCAGTTCTCAAATCTGCGGTTGTGCTTGGTTGAGGGGCAGTTTCAGGCAAATCCACGTCACTTGTGTCCCTCAAAAAACCAGAACCCGGCCTTGCCGCGCCACCAATTTCCAGTGGCCCCGGAAAAGGTTCCTCATTAAAAATATAATCATCCCCATCATCCTCCTCGTCCTCCTCCTCCTCTTCGCCCGCTACCTCGTCCTGTACACTGCCCTGGCCAGACAATGGCTGACTGTCATCAAGGCTTTCCTCTTCCTCAGCTGCAGACGCCTGATCCTTTATGTGCGTCAAACTTTGCATCAGCAGACGCATTAGGGGGATGCTCATGCTTATTATGGCGTTGTCTGCACTAACCAGCCGTGTGCATTCCTCAAAACACTGAAGGACTTGGCACATGTCTTGAATCTTCGACCACTGCACACCTGACAACTCCATGTCTGCCATCCTACTGCCTGCCCGTGTATGTGTATCCTCCCACAAAAACATAACAGCCCGCCTCTGTTCACACAGTCTCTGAAGCATGTGCAGTGTTGAGTTCCACCTTGTTGCAACGTCTATGATTAGGCGATGCTGGGGAAGGTTCAAAGAACGCTGATAGGTCTGCATACGGCTGGAGTGTACGGGCGAACGGCGGATATGTGAGCAAAGTCCACGCACTTTGAGGAGCAGGTCGGATAACCCCGGATAACTTTTCAGGAAGCACTGCACCACCAGGTTTAAGGTGTGAGCCAGGCAAGGAATGTGTTTCAGTTGGGAAAGGGAGATGGCAGCCATGAAATTCCTTCCGTTATCACTCACTACCTTGCCTGCCTCAAGATCTACAGTGCCCAGCCACGACTGCGTTTCTTTCTGCAAGAACTCGGACAGAACTTCCGCGGTGTGTCTGTTGTCGCCCAAACACTTCATAGCCAATACAGCCTGCTGACGTTTGCCAGTAGCTGCCCCATAATGGGAGACCTGATGTGCAACAGTGGCAGCTGCGGATGGAGTGGTTGTGCGACTGCGGTCTGTGGACGAGCTCTCGCTTCTGCAGGAGGACGAAGAGGAGGAGGAGGGGGTGCGAACGGCTACAGCCAATTGTTTCCTAGACCGTGGGCTAGGCAGAACTGTCCCAAACTTGCTGTCCCCTGTGGACCCTGCATCCACCACATTTACCCAGTGTGCCGTGATGGACACGTAACGTCCCTGGCCATGCCTACTGGTCCATGCATCTGTTGTCAGGTGCACCTTTGTGCTCACAGATTGCCTGAGTGCATGGACGATGCGCTCTTTAACATGCTGGTGGAGGGCTGGGATGGCTTTTCTGGAAAAAAAGTGTCGACTGGGTAGCTCGTAGCGTGGTACAGCGTAGTCCATCAGGGCTTTGAAAGCTTCGCTTTCAACTAACCGGTAGGGCATCATCTCTAACGAGATTAGTCTAGCTATGTGTGCGTTCAAACCCTGTGTACGCGGATGCGAGGCTAAGTACTTCCTTTTTCTAACCATAGTCTCATGTAGGGTGAGCTGGACTGGAGAGCTGGAGATCGTGGAACTAGCGGGGGTGCCGGTGGACATGGCAGACTGAGAGACGGTGGGAGATGGTATTGTTGCCACCGGTGCCCTAGATGCAGTGTTTCCTACTACGAAACTGGTGATTCCCTGACCCTGACTGCTTTGGCCTGGCAAAGAAACCTGCACAGATACTGCAGGTGGTGCGGAAAATGGTGGCCCTACACTGCCGGAAGGGATGTTGCGTTGCTGACTAGCTTCATTGGCCGAGGGTGCTACAATCTTAAGGGACGTTTGGTAGTTAGTCCAGGCTTGCAAATGCATGGTGGTTAAATGTCTATGCATGCAACTTGTATTGAGACTTTTCAGATTCTGTCCTCTGCTTAAGGTAGTTGAACATTTTTGACAGATGACTTTGCGCTGATCAATTGGATGTTGTTTAAAAAAATGCCAGACTGCACTCTTTCTAGTATCGGATACCTTTTCAGGCATTGCAGACTGAGCTTTAACCGGATGGCCACGCTGTCCTCCAACAGGTTTTGGCTTTGCCACGCGTTTTGGGCAAGATACGGGCCCGGCAGATGGAACCTGTTGCGATGTTGATGCCTGCTGCGGCCCCTCCTCCTCCGCTTCAGAACTGCTGCCGCCTGCACCCTGTTCCCCCAATGGCTGCCAATCGGGGTCAAGAACTGGGTCATCTATTACCTCTTCTTGTAGCTCGTGTGCAACTTCGTCTGTGTCACCGTGTCGGTCGGTGGTATAGCATTCGTGATGGGGCAACATAGTCTCATCAGGGTCTGATTCTTGATCAGCACCCTGCGAGGGCAATGTTGTGGTCTGAGTCAAAGGACCAGCATAGTAGTCTGGCTGTGGCTGTGCATCAGTGCACTCCATGTCAGATTCAACTTGTAATGGGCATGGACTGTTAACTGCTTCACTTTCTAAGCCAGGGACGGTATGTGTAAAGAGCTCCATGGAGTAACCCGTTGTGTCGCCTGCTGCATTCTTCTCTGTTGTTGTTTTTGCTGAAGAGGACAAGGAAGCGACTTGTCCCTGACCGTGAACATCCACTAACGACGCGCTGCTTTGACATTTACCAGTTTCACGAGAGGAGGCAAAAGAGCTAGAGGCTGAGTCAGCAAGATAAGCCAAAACTTGCTCTTGCTGCTCCGGCTTTAAAAGCGGTTTTCCTACTCCCAGAAAAGGGAGCGTTCGAGGCCTTGTGTAGCCAGACGACGAACCTGGCTCCACAGCTCCAGACTTAGGTGCAATATTTTTTTTCCCATGACCAGCTGATGCTCCACCACTACCACTACCCTCATTACCAGCTGACAATGAACGCCCCCGGCCACGACCTCTTCCACCATACTTCCTCATTGTTTTAAAAACGTAAACAAACTAACGGTATTTGTTGCTGTCACACAAATTACACGGTGAGCTATAACTTCAGTATGATTTAGCTACCCCTTTACAGGTGAGTGAGACCACAACGAAAATCAGGCACAATGTTACACACTCTGTTGTTGGTGGCAACAAATGAGAGAGATGCCACACACGCAGGACTGTCACTGAAGCACAAATGTAAATATTAATCTCCCACTGATTTGATTTTTTTTTTTTTTAAGGGAGACTTTAGGAAAAAAAAATAATAGAATAAAATGATTTTTTCAGGAAGAATTTAGAAACCAAATAAAATGATTTTTTCAGGGAGAATTTAGAAAACAAATAAAACAAAAAAAGGCTTTCTATGGCCCACTGAGTGAGAGATGACGCACACAGGAGTCAGGAGTGGCACACAAGCCCAGAGGCCAATATTTATCTCCCACTGATTGATGTAGTGATTTTTTCAGGTAGATTTTGGAACCCAAATCAAGCTAAAAAAAATAATAGGCTTTCTATGGCCCACAATTGGAGAGAGAGAGAGAAATGGCACACCCAGGAGTCAAGACTGGCACACAAGCAGAAAGGGCAATATTAATCTCCCACTGATTTTTTTTTTTTTTTTCTCAGGGAGACTTTAGGAAAAAAAAAATAGAATAAAATGATTTTTTCAGGAAGAATTTAGAAACCAAATAAAATAAAATGATTTTTTCAGGGAGAATTTAGAAAACAAATAAAACAAAAAAAGGCTTTCTATGGCCCACTGAGTGAGAGATGACGCACACAGGAGTCAGGAGTGGCACACAAGCCCAGAGGCCAATATTTATCTCCCACTGATTGATGTAGTGATTTTTTCAGGTAGATTTTGGAACCCAAATCAAGCTAAAAAAATAATAGGCTTTCTATGGCCCACAATTGGAGAGAGAGAGAGAGAGATGGCACACCCAGGAGTCAAGACTGGCACACAAGCAGAAAGGGCAATATTAATCTCCCACTGATTTGTTTTTTTTTTTTTTCAGGGAGACTTTAGGAAAAAAAAAAAATAGAATAAAATGATTTTTTCAGGAAGAATTTAGAAACCAAAGAAAATAAAATGATTTTTTCAGGGAGAATTTAGAAAACAAATAAAACAAAAAAAGGCTTTCTATGGCCCACTGAGTGAGAGATGACGCACACAGGAGTCAGGAGTGGCACACAAGCCCAGAGGCCAATATTTATCTCACACTTTTTTTTTTTGTTCCAGGGAAAATTTATAAACCCAATAAAAAAAATAATAAATAGGCTTTCTATGGCCCACTATCTGAGAGACAGAGAGAGATGGCACGCTTTGGACTGGCACACAAGCCCAAAGGCCAATATTAATCTCCCTTTTTTTTAAGGGAGAATTTATAAAACAAAAAAAAAAAAATAAATAGGCTTTCTATGGCCCACTATTTGTGAGAGAGATGGCACACTCAGGACTGGCACACAAGCCCAGAGGCCAATATTAATCTCCCACTTTTTTTTTTTTTCCAGGGAAAATTTATAAACCCATTAAAAAAAAATAAAAATAAATAGGCTTTCTATGGCCCACTATCTGAGAGAGAGAGATGGCACGCTTAGGACTGGCACACAAGCCCAAAGGCCAATATTAATCTCCCACTGATTGATTTATTGATTTTTTCAGGTAGAATTTAGAACCCAAATAAAGCAAAAAAAAAAAAAAATGGGCTTTCTATGGCCCACTGAGTGAGTGATGATGCACACAGGAGTCAGGAGTGGCACACAAGCCCTGAGGCCAATATTTTTCTCCCACTGATTGATGTAGTGATTTTTTCAGGTAGATTTTATAACCCAAATCAAGCAAAAAAATAAATAGGCTTTCTATGGCCCACTGAGTGAGAGATGACACAGACAGGGATGGCACTCTAGCAGAAATGTCAATCTTAATCTCCCACAAAAAAAAAACAGGGAGTGTCCTTCAATTACTATCTCCCTGCAGTAATCTCAGCCAGGTATGGCAGGCAGCAATAAGGAGTGGACTGATGCACAAATTAAATAAAAAGTGTGTACAAACCAAAAAGATAGCTGTGCAGAAAGGAAGGAACAAGAGGATTTGTGCTTTGAAAAAAGCAGTTGGTTTGCACAGCGGCGTACACACAGCAATGCAGCTATCAGGGAGCCTTCTAGGGCAGCCCAATGAGCTACAGCGCTGAGGGGGAAAAAAAAAAAATGTAGCTTCCACTGTCCCTGCACACCGAAGTTGGTGTTGGGCAGTGGAAATCGCTACAGCACAAGCGGTTTGGTGGTCAATGGACCCTGCCTAACGCTATCCCTGCTTCTGACGAAGCAGCAGCAACCTCTCCCTAAGCTCAGATCAGCAGCAGTAACATGGCGGTCGGCGGGAACGCCCCTTTATAGCCCCTGTGACGCCGCAGACAGCAAGCCAATCACTGCAATGCCCTTCTCTAAGATGGTGGGGACCAGGACCTATGTCATCACGCTGCCCACACTCTGCGTTTACCTTCATTGGCTGAGAAATGGCGCTTTTCGCGTCATTGAAACGCGACTTTGGCGCGAAAGTCGCGTACCGCATGGCCGACACCGCACAGGGGTCGGATCGGGTTTCATGAAACCCGACTTTGTCAAAAGTCAGCGACTTTTGAAAATGTTCGACCCGTTTCGCTCAACCCTACTTTTCATACAGTTAAGTGACTTAGCAACAGCATGGGACATAAGATAAGGACAATAGATTTAGTCTACATTATAGGATATAGTTAATAGAACTAGCCCAGTGGGTGGGGACTAGTGTAAGTGAAAAAGGGGGAACTTCCTGGTAGTAGGCCAGATAGGGAGGTACCGTGATAAGGTCAAGTTCAGGTGCAGTGGGCTGCTAGGGCCAGCATGGGCCAGTTGGTTGAGACAGTGGAAGGCAGAACTAATATTCATTATGGACACTGCTATAATGTCCGGAGCCTAGGGCTCAGTCTATAAACTAAAGAGAGTGCCTGGTCTTATGACATCTCGAGGTCAGTGGAATCACATGAAAGGGACTGTGGCTGGTTCCAGGTGCACTGCTGAAATGGACAGGAAATTCCTGAGACTGACAGAATCAGTTGGCTTATGGATTGTCCAGAATGAAGGAGTGGTAGAGCTGAAGATATGTTGTATTAAGGAAGTAAGAAACATGAATTCCATTGCCCTATCCCACTTGTTACACCCTGATGAACTTGAACTGAACAGTAAATGTTTCCTTGTTGCAGTGAACTTGTTGTCCTCTGAACTGTGTGCAGTAGCTCCTGAGTATGGAGGTCTGGAAACAGCAGAGGCTTGTGGCCTTCAAGTAAGTGTGATCCACCCCACACCTGACAGCACACTGGGACTGGTTTCCTGTAAAGTGCCAGAGCGTAACCGAACAGCAGCTCGGTCATGACTACCGCTCAAGGCTACTTTACAAAAGCATGCTAAAAGTCCAAAAATGTTTGTGTCAGTTCACATTGCACAGAACATTTGTCACTTTTCAAAGTGGTTTATGCCAGTTTTCTGGTCTAAACACTTTGATAAATCGGGCCCTGTGTGTTTTGCAACTATGTTCCCTTCTTAGTTAAAACTCATTGTTAGAAAGTCACAACATAATCATGAAACCACACAGTGAAGAAGTCATGCTGGACACATGATCTATTGGTAATCTCTACAACAGCGCATTTGCACATCTGTGTGTCACGGACCGGCCGTGGATCTCCCAACTCCCTGCTTCAGAGGCATATATGAGGCAGTCAAGTTTGCGTTATTAAAAATGTGGCCAACCTGTGCATCATGGACCATACTCCAACCGCAACACAGGTATATGTAAATTCAGCATATCCAGCATAAATCTGACATAACAGTTGAAGTAAAAGTGCAATTGAACATCTGTGTCCTACTTGAACAACTGTAAGAGCCAATATGGCTGATAATCTGTATGGCTGCACTGGAGTAGTAGTTGTTCACCAGCGAACATTCATTCAATGTTTGTTCAACCATCAAACTACTTGTATCAAAAGGGTGTGAGCAACAAGAACGGTTACTGCACTGGACACCATAGAAGTAAGGACATAATGAACATAATTCAACCTATCATTTAAAAGGTTAATAACTTTTTCTCTGCAGATGTGGAAAAATGGAGACCTTCATGTATGGCTGTAGAGTTCTAGTAAACAGTCCTATATGAAGGCTTCCGTTTTTCCATAAAGTGCCTCACTAACTTCTCACACCATTGGGATATAGAAAGTAAATGACTGAAGGAAAACCACAAAACTGCAAAAGAAAAAATAAGTTACCGTATTAATAATATATTAGCTGGCTATGATTCCACTTTTACTATGAGCAATAGGAGAAGCAAATGGGAAGGGGAAAAAGGTTTAAAACTTTGCTTACATTTATTCTATAATTGGAAAATGCATTTAATACTTGGACAGAGCCAGGTAATACAAACAAACTCTCCCAGACTTCTACTACCAATCTAATCCATATAAATGGAACTAATTTATGTTCAGATCTACCAAGTCAGCATTTTCTCATCACTATCATTCTCTTTTATGTATGAGTCACCATTCTTTCAGGCAATATTCCATTTTCAACTTGGTAATTACAAAGCTGTAAAAAGGATTTTGTTAAAATCTACATCACTTGCATCTAATTAACAGCTTTTAAATTAGTGTCTCACCTGATGCATTGAAATAGGACAGTCCATAAAGCTACTGTGCTCAGTATAGAAATAGAACAAAGGGAATGTATAATCAGAAAATGACTTGGTCTTGTTTTATTTAATTAGTTGTTATTTCAACAAACTTTTTATAAATCAATAGTATAAGCAAATATAAGAAATGTTGAAATGTATCTTAGAGGAATCTACTTTTTTTCACTTATGAGACACTTCTCCTTAGGTTTGACAAGACTGACTGCCAGCTTAGGCCTCTTTCACACTTCCGTTTTTACAATCTGCACAGGATCCATCAAAATGTTGAAAAGACGGACCTGAGCTGATTGTAAAAAAATGGATGCACTGGAGCCTTTTTTTGACGGTTACAGTGCATACTAGAAGGCTATGTGCACACATTGTGTATTCGTCTTCGCCGCGTTTTTTTGCTGAGAAAATGCATACACAACCCAACCCATGATAAAAATAATAAAAAAAAATAAAAAAAATCGTGATATTCTTACCTTCCGGCGTCCCGTGCAGCCCCTACATCCTTCCTGATGCTCGCGATGCTGCCGGCAGCTCCAGTTCCCAGAGATGCATAGCAAGACAATGACCTGTGATGATGTAGCGTTCTCGCGAGACCGCTACGTCATTGGGTCATTTTGCTATGCATCACTGGGAACCAGAGCTGCCGGCAGCATCGGGGGAATCGGCTAGGCTGCGGGGGCCGCGCGGGATGCCGGAAGGTAAGAATATCACTGTCACAGATCCCTTCTCCGTGGTGTCACTTATTCGTCACGTGCCTACTCTCACACATGACTTTGGGTTGTGCCTGCAAGGGTTAATCTATCTCCCCACTCTCAGTCCAGCATTCAACCTCTGTCCTATGGTGTAATGGGAGCATAAATCACACACCGACTTAGACCACACACCCGCTCATACGCGCTGCCACCACTCATCGAATACACAGGCGATGAGTCCCGGAACTAACAATAATACTAATAAAAATATGTCTATCACTCATAAGGCTCACACACCTTTAGGCTATGGATTATTTTAGAACATTCAAGGTTCAACTTGTTAAAGTTTTATACTTTAATAGCAAAAAGTTCAATACTTACAGTAAGAAAAAGTTATAAAAATATGACAATAAAAAGACATACCACTTATGCAAAACAGTGTCAAAATAAACAGGAGAAAACTTACAGAAATCATCTAACTGGTAGTTTGCTTTCTGCTCCCTGAGGGGGGGGGGGGGGGAGGTGAATGGAGTTTGTGGAACACATCAGCTTCTCAGGCTGCCCTCACATGTGGCAAGGTAGATATGGTACCAAATTGATTAAAATTTAGCTTTTAAAAACCTTATAGACAAGAACAACAGGACAAACATAAATTACAAAAACTACAAATGATACTATATATACACCTAGACTATATGTCTGTTCCTCATAGGTGTATCCAAAACTACTCAAATGCACTTCAGAGTCACCGGACTCATAGACGCTTACAATTTGAGCAATAATAAAGCATTGACCTTTGGCCTCATGCAGCTATTCATCTATATTCTCAACAACCAGCACAGTCTAGGTATAATGAATGGGTATCACATAATACATGTCAGCCATAAACATAAAAGGACATATGCTGAGGTATTGGAACAGTCTCACCCAGATAGTGTGCGTTGATTTCACCTGGTCTCTCACGGACGGTTCCACACAGATGCCTCAAATCGATCCCCCAAAAATGTGGAGAAACGGGTATAACTCAGCCCCCGTACAATTAAGAACCCACTATTGGAATATAAGTGCATCAGAATTTTTATCCCCGTGGCCTCCCAACGCATTTCATTTTTTCAAATCATCAGGGGAGGAAGGTTAAATAAATAAGTTGCCAATTTGGGGGAGAGGGGAGATGTTTCCCTCACAAGGGATAAACAACCTCCTTGTTTAATATCATCCCGCAGGATGCACTTATATTCCAATAGTGGGTTCTTAATTGTACGGGGGCTGAGTTATACCCATTTCCCCACATTTTTTGGGGGTCGATTTGAGGCATCTGTGTGGAACCGTCCGTGAGAGACCAGGTGAAATCAACGCACACTATCTGGGTGAGACTGTTCCAATACCTCAGCATATGTCCTTTTATGTTTATGGCTGTCATGTATTATGTGATAGCTATTCATTATGCAGCGCCCCAGAGAACTGGTCGTTGCAGTATGACACTCTGCCACTAAGGGGAGTGATGGTACGTCTGATGGCACTGAAGGAATTCAGGTATCACCAGAACACTTTACACTTCACACTCCGGCCACTAGGGGAAGCAAAAGGCTTTATTTATTGGGCCACTCCTCACATTGGTAAAACTAGAGGTTGGGAAGGAAGTTAGTCAGAAGCTGACTGGGTTGGATTAAGGCAACATCCCGTGGCAGGGGGTGTTGCAGGGAGAAGACACAGGGGGGTCCCTTTCAGGTGTGGGAACCTGGCAGGTGCCTAGCGAACAGAGCAGAACGTAATGGAACCACGCCTGCACACCACGCGGCGGTATCCAAGAGAGAGACACGAAGGGAAGGATATTGTGGAACAGTGTAAATAAGATCAAGCACAAAGGAGAGCCAGTAGGAGTCGTGCCGTGTAACCGAGGCAACATCTTACTGAGGCGCGTAGCCGGTGGCCGGAACACCGAGGGAGTAACTGACTCTAGGCCTTACTTCGAACTCCGCAGGACAGTTAATTATAGGTTGGCTGTCTACCTTACTACACCTACGAAGACATAGGGGGCAACAGTGGGAGAGGGGCGTCTCTAGGGTTCCGGAAGACCTCCAGGCCTTCTCGTCATACGGGTGGTGTCCTAGCCATAACATACCTGGGGGACGTTGAAACTAGTAACATCTGGAACCAAAGAACGAGAGAGCTGTAGAGAACGAACAAACGAGAACAGCAGTTGTGAGGACTATTCCGAATGCTCAGCAGGGTGGGACTACAACACACAGGCGCTAGTGGTAGGCAATGATTTCCATCTGCAAAGGAAACTCTGAATCTGCCCATCAGACCGGCCGGTCTCTGATAGCCCTTTTAAACGTGCTCTGGATTGAGGATCCTGAAGTCTACAGTAAAAAGGTAAAGAGACTGCAACCTTGTGTCCTCGTTATTGCCTGCACCTCACACCATCACCATCCATCTTACTGGGAAGCCCTGGGGACATACTTCACCTGTGGGAAGGTATACTATCCAGCTGCCATTCTATCACCCCAGCGGACCCCACAGCAGCGTCGGTCACCCTGACCGAACACCACAGGTGGCATCACGAACCCCTGACAGTCTGCACCACCTTTATTGGACGCCCCTTAGCAGGGTCGCGGACCAGGCCTAGCCACCGTGACAGCCTCAGAACCGAACCAGAGAGGCCCGGTACCGAGAACTCATGGCCCTGTGTCTGGGGGCGCTCCAAATTGGCGTCACGAACAGGATCCTACTTACGCTTTGTATTCCTTGTGTGAACACGCCACATACGGAGTATTTTATCTTAGTGCATTGGTGTACCACACGGCCAAACCCTTATTGAAGGCTGGCTGTTTCATTAGGTATTGCACCTGTGCATTTGCTATTTTGTTTGGGTCCGCTGCACCCTGCTTGTGCATTTGTATTGAGGCCTATTTAGACAGGTCAGCATCTTTGCCTGTTTTTTGGTGTTTTTTCTTGAATGTGTCCTTTTTTGGTGTTTTTCATGTTAGAGTGGGACTGGCAATACGTAAGGACCCTTGGCGTGGGTTGCCAGCTTCCATATTATGGCCCTAATATCAACTAATACCTTACATATATTTATATGTTTTTTTTGCACGTATATTTTTTGCAGGGTGCAGCTGGGCCCAAATTGTTCTGTACACTGTGGCCTCTGTTCGCACGGGATGCATTTTAGCACTGGGCAGCCCGCCATATGGCGTCATTAATAGGCTGTAGCCAGACGCTTTGTATTCCTTGTGTGAACACGCCACATACGGAGTATTTTATCTTAGTGCATTGGTGTACCACACGGCCAAACCCTTATTGAAGGCTGGCTGTTTCATTAGGTATTGCACCTGTGCATTTGCTATTTTGTTTGGGTCCGCTGCACCCTGCTTGTGCATTTGTATTGAGGCCTACTTAGACAGGTAAGCATCTTTGCCTGTTTTTTGGTGTTTTTTCTTGAATGTGTCCTTTTTTGGTGTTTTTCAGGATCCTACTTAAGCCTGAGAAGCAGGTCATGTGTGCCTTGGAACTGTGATTGAAACGTGTTGAACTGTGACTTATTGCAAAGAACTGTGTATTGCTATTTGCTGCCAAAAGATTCCCACCAAAACCGCCGCCATTGCCGCGCCACGAGGAGCGCAGGAGAAGAAGGAGGGCGTGCCATGGGAGGAGACTATCAAAGTGGCGCCAGAAGTGCTGACCGCCCCCTCCGAGTACTGTTGCGGGAGGATGATCTGCCCCAAAGCAGAGGAGTACTGCCCCCTGATTTGCAACGGCGGGAACCAAGACAAGAAAGAGCTCCACCCCCAGAAAATGGAGGAGCAGCGTGTGAGTGTCATCGCAGATCCTGGAGTGGGAATGACGACCAGCGGGTGCCCGAACGATGAAGGAGTGATCCTGGCCTGTCCCAGACAGCTGGAGGGGGACGCAGACTCGAATCTGCCGCGGGCGGAGGAGCCGGCTCAGCCTATCCCAAGCGTGGGGCCAGCCGATGTGAAGCAATGGAGGTCAGAACTGTCACCGAGAGCCACCTCGGGAGAACCGCAGTCCGAGCCGCAGCCGACTCCAGTGTCCTTATCAACGGAACCGATCGGCATCGGTGGAACCACATCAGACGGAGGTATGGAAAACGCCCGTACCCTCCTGACCGATCCAGTTCCCGTGACCGCTCCCCGTCCTGACGGTGACCGATTCCCTGCTCACGAGCTGGTGGCTATCGTCCCCGGCACTATAGAGAAGCTGGTGCCTCCGCTACCGACGACTATGGGGACACCACTGTGTGTAAGCTCCGAGGGGGTGATCTTCCAATGGGATAACCCGAGGATTGAGCCAGACGGGACCAGACAAGAGGGCCTCAGCATCGCTGCGCTCTCTTGTGAACAATATAAACAATGCCTGATTTTACACTGGAAAGACCGAAAAGAGACAGAACAAAGTGACCCACCGAAAGTACAAGGACAAAAGACAGGACGCAGTAAAGGAAGTCCGGTAAAGCGGGGAACTGTGCTAGCCTTTCACCCGAAGCGAGGTTGGGGCTATATACAGGAACCGGGGCTACCGACGGAAATCTTCTTTACTAGCTACAACGTGAAGACCCCGCGCCGTGATAGATGGGATAATCAACTGCTGTATCAAGGGGACCAGGTGACATACACCCGCCATCGGAGTGCGCAAGGGTGGTGCGCTCGGAACGTCTACCGATGCGAGCCGGTAGTGGCGCCACCTGCTGTCCTGACTACGACTAACCGGGATTTGACAAATTCCACCCCTGTCACCACAGTGTGCATCATCGCTGCTACTGAACTTGCAACCAAAGCTGATATTCGGATCTAGACACCGTGTGACCTGGCCGCACCTGAGGGACGAACCCATGACACTGACACCGCATCAGGCGAGAACACAGAACCAGAGCTTCCATGGCCGGGAAGTGTTCGTTACCGATGGATGCCTTGCAACCTACTATAGAAATAAACCTCGAAGACTTGAACATGTAAATAGTTAACTGTTTCCTGCTTTTGCTGCTGCTTTAAACCCAACCAGGGTTATTTCTTAAAGGGGTCCCTTTGTTTACCAGGGATCCCTATTGTTTCTTTTTCTACTTTTGCACAGAGTTATTATTGTTCCAAAGACTGCCGGATCATGGACGGTGAATGATTCAAAACTGTTTTTGTATATAGTTTGCACCTTCTTAAAGGTGCACCCTACTGGTTTTACAAACGAAAGAAGACTTTGCGAAGATAATGCTTCTGGACATTACGCAGAAGGTCTTGCTTTCAGTGGACTTGCAGACAGAGAGAGAACCTGCACTACCTCCTAGAGACTTGGGTCCCTCTTAAAGGGAATGGTTACCTGATTGCTTTAATAAAAGTTGAAACGTTAATAATGTTGAAATTTAGAAAGGTTGATAATGTTGATAGAGACTGAGGACAGGAATGCTTGAAAGTGAACCCGTAGGGGTTAGAGAGAGAGTCCTCCTGAGAACTGTAGAAAGATGGTCGGCACAATGACAGTAGGCCCAGCCAAGGAGCTAGGCGGTCCTGCATTGGGGAAGTTAGAACGGAAAGAAAAGTTGAGCTATTTATATAGTATTTTATAGTAGGCCTTTAGTGGGTTCAGCTTATACGCCCTTGAAGGAAAAAGTTAAATTATTGTTCAAAGTTTGCACTTGGTAGAATACCCAACTGGGTACTGAGAGTTATTTATAGTCAACCTGTTATTTAAAAATATTTAATTTTGTTTGTAACGTTCAAGTGTCCTCACCTCCCATAAAGGGAAGCATTGTTTTATTTACTTGTTTTAGCATTTCAAAAATTTTGTATGTCTTTTGCTGCTATGTATTGTTGTTCTTCTTCCCAGTCCAGGAGTACTGGATTTAACCGGGGGGAGTGCAGCGCCCCAGAGACCTGGTCGTTGCAGTATGACACTCTGCCATTAAGGGGAGTGATGGTACGTCTGATGGCACTGAAGGAATTCTCCTGACCAGGTATCACCAGAACACTTTACACTTCACACTCCGGCCACTAGGGGGAGCAAAAGGCTTTATTTATTGGGCCACTCCTCACATTGGTAAAACTAGAGGTTGGGGAGGAAGTTAGTCAGAAGCTGACTGGGTTGGATTCAGGCAACATCCCGTGGCAGGGGGTGTTGCAGGGAGAAGACACAAGGGGGTCCCTTTCAGGCGTGGGAACCTGGCAGGTGCCTAGCGAGCAGAACGTAACGGAACCGTGCCTGCATACCCCGCGGCGGTATCCAAGAGAGAGACACGAAGGGAAGGATATTGTGGAACAGTTTAAACGAGATCAAGCACAAAGGAGAGCCAGTAGGAGTCGTGCCGTGTAACCGAGGCAACATCTTACTGAGGCGCGTAGCCGGTGGCCGAAACACCACGGGAGTAACTGACTCTAGGCCTTACTTCGAACTCCGCAGGACAGTTAATTATAGGTTGGCTGTCTACCTTCCTACACCTAAGAAGACATAGGGGGCAACAGTGGGAGAGGGGCATCTCTAGGGTCCCGGAAGACCTCCAGGCCTTCCCGTCATACGGGTGGCATCCTAGCCATAACATACCTGGGGGACGTTGAAACTAGTAACATCTGGAACCAAAGAACAAGAGAGCTGCAGAGAACGAACGAACGAGAACAGCAGTTGTGAGGACTATTCCGAATGCTCAGCAGGGTAGGACTACAACACACAGGCGCTAGTGGTAGGCAACGATTTCCATCTGCGAAGGAAACTTTGAATGTGCCCATCAGACCGGCCGGTCTCTGATAGCCCTGTGAAACGTGCTCTGAATTGAGGATCCTGAAGTCTACAGTAAAGAGGTAAAGAGACTGCAACCTTGTGTCCTCGTTACTGCCTGCACATCACACCATCACCATCCATCTTACTGGGAAGCCCTGGGGACATACTTCACCTGTGGGAAGGTATACCATCCAGCTGCCATTCCATCACCCCAGCGGACCCCACAGCAGCGTCGGTCACCCTGACCGAACACCACAGGTGGCGTCACGAACCCCTGACAGTCTGCACCACCTTTATTGGACGCCCCTTAGCAGGGTCACGGACCGGGCTTAGCCACCGTGACAGCCTCAGAACCGAACCAGAGAGGCCCGGTACCGAGAACGCGTGGCCCTGTGTCTGGGGGCGCTCCAACTATACCTAGACTGTGCTGGTTGTTGAGAATATAGATGAATAGCTGCATGAGGCCAAAGGTCAATGCTTTATTATTGCTCAAATTGTAAGCATCTATGAGTCCGGTGACTCTGAAGTGCATTTGAGGAGTTTGGATACACCTATGAGGAACAGACATATAGTCTAGGTGTATATATAGTATCATTTGTAGTTTTTGTAATTTATGTTTGTCCTGTTGTTCTTGTCTATAAGGTTTTTAAACACTATTATTAAAAGCTAAATTTTAATCAATTTGGTACCATATCTACCTTGCTGCTTACTAATTTTTGGGATTGGTAGAATTTTTTTCTTTATTGCCCTCACATGTGAACACAATTCTCTGTCTGCAGCCTAAATTTATAACTTTGGTCTGAGGTCAGGTTTCTAGACCAGCCTCTCAGGCCAATATCATAACTGCTGCATGTTTGATTGGGCCACGGCCACGCCCCCAATGAATATATTATTTTCTCTTGTGGAAAGGTTCTCAGGGACACATTCCCTCAGGCCGCAATTAGCGTCTCCCCTCCAAGACCTAGAAGGTGCCAAATGTTGCTTTTCTTCTTGGCCCTAGCTAGACCCCCTGGTGAGATATGGAGACAGAATTTCTATTAGTCCCAAGGAAGCACCTATTAACACCTAGGTGTTACTTGCCTTCTGGACAGATGTTACATTATCACTAGTCACACATATAACCCTAGACATATGTCCCTACACACACATATATATGTATATATATATTTTTATTTTTTTTTCACCACAATCACGATTTTTTATTTTTTTAATTATTTTTAACATTATATCTTTTTACTATTGAGGCTGCATAGGCAGCATCAATAGTAAAAAGAGAGAGAGAGAGCAAGAGAGAATTTCCCTGACGGGAGATTCTTCCACGCATGCTCAGTTTGAAAAGACACCATTCGTTGCTGGATTCCTGCTTTTCATAGTCAGTGACAGATCCTGCACCCATAGACTTCCATTAAAGCCAACGACGGGCAGCGCAGGATCCGTCGCTGAGCGACTTTCCGACGTGCAGAAAAAATGTTCCTCTGTACGGACGGACAGCAATTTTATGACGGATCCAGCACACGACGTATGAAACATGTGGCCATCCGTCACAATCCGTCGCTAATACAAGTCTATGAGAAAAAAACAGATCCAGCAGCAACATTTGCTGGATCCGTTTTTTTCACAAAACGACGGATTGGGACGGAAAAAGAAAGACGGAAGTGTGAAAGAGGCCTTACTCTAAAATCAGATTATAGCTGCTTATTTAACCCCTTCATGACCCAGCCTATTTTGACCTTAAAGACCTTGCCGTTTTTTGCAATTCTGACCACTGTCTCTTTATGAGGTAATAACTCAGGAACGCTTCAACGGATCCTAGCGGTTCTGAGATTGTTTTTTCGTGACATATTGGGCTTCATGTTAGTGGTAAATTTAGGTCAATAAATTCTGCGTTTATTTGTGATAAAAACGGAAATTTGGCGAAAATTTTGAAAATTTCGCAATTTTCACATTTTGAATTTTTATTCTGTTAAACCAGAGAGATATGTGACACAAAATAGTTAATAAATAACATTTCCCACATGTTTACTTTACATCAGCACAATTTTGGAAACAAAATTTTTTTTTGTTAGGAAGTTATAAGGGTTAAAATTTGACCAGCGATTTGTCATTTTTACAACGAAATTTACAAAACCATTTTTTTTAGGGACCACCTCACATTTGAAGTCAGTTTGAGGGGTCTATATGGCTGAAAATACCCAAAAGTGACACCATTCTAAAAACTGCACCCCTCAAGGTACTCAAAACCACATTCAAGAAGTTTATTAACCCTTCATGTGCTTCACAGCAGCAGAAGCAACATGGAAGGAAAAAATGAACATTTAACTTTTTAGTCACAAAAATTATCTTTTAGCAACAATTTTTTTATTTTCCCAATGGTAAAAGGAGAAACTGAACCACGAAAGTTGTTGTCCAATTTGTCCTCAGTATGCTGATACCTCATATGTGGGGGTAAACCACTGTTTGGGCGCACGGCAGGGCTTGGAAGGGAAGGAGCGCCATTTGACTTTTTGAATCAAAAATTGGCTCCACTCTTTAGCGGACACCATGTCACGTTTGGAGAGCACCCGTGTGCCTAAAAATTGGAGCTCCCCCACAAGTGACCCCATTTTGGAAACTAGACGCCCCAAGGAACTTATCTAGATGCATAGTGAGCACTTTGAACCCCCAGGTGCTTCACAAATTGATCCGTAAAAATGAAAAAGTACTTTTTTTTCACAAAAAAATTCTTTTAGCCTCAATTTTTTCATTTTCACATGGGCAACAGGATAAAATGGATCCTAAAATGTGTTGGGCAATTTCTCCTGAGTACACCAATACCTCACATGTGGGGGTAAACCACTGTTTGGGCACATGGTAAGGCTCGGAAGGGAAGGAGCGCCATTTGACTTTTTGAATGAAAAATGATTTCCATCGTTAGCGGACACCATGTCGCGTTTGGATAGCTCCTGTGTGCCTAAACATTGGCGCTCCCCCACAAGTGACCCCATTTTGGAAACTAGACCCCCCAAGGAACTTATTTAGATGCCTAGTGAGCACTTTAATCCCTCAGGTGCTTCACAAATTGATCTGTAAAAATGAAAAAGTACTTTTTTTTCACAAAAAAATTCTTTTCGCCTCAATTTTTTCATTTTCACATGGGCAGTAGGATAAAATGGATCATAAAATTTGTTGGGCAATTTCTCCCGAGTACGCCGATACCTCATATGTGGGGGTAAACCACTGTTTGGGCACTCGGCAGGGCTCGGAAGGGAAGGCGCGCCATTTGACTTTTTGAATGGAAAATTAGCTCCAATTGTTAGCGGACACCATGTCACGTTTGGAGAGCCCCTGTGTGCCTAAACATTGGAGCTCCCCCACAAGTGACCCCATTTTGGAAACTAGACCCCCCAAGGAACTTACCTGTCATGATCCCAATGGCAGGGGATCACAAAAGGACAAGCACAAAAAACAAAACAAGCTCTAGGGTGATGGAAACTGAGCTGACCGCGATCCTGAACCTCAACACACAACTAGCTGTAGCCGGGGAACGTGCCTACGATGATTCTAGACGTCTCGCGCCAGCCGAAGAACTAACTTTCCCTATTAGAAGAAACACAGACCTCTCTTGCCTCCAGAGAAACACCCCACAGAAATAGCAGCCCCCCACATGTAATGACGGTGAAATGAGACGAAAGCACATACGTAGTTATGAAAACAGATTCAGCAAAATGAGGCCCGCTAAAGCTAGATAGCAGAGGATACAAAAGTGAACTGCGCGGTCAGCGAAAAACCCTACAAAAAACCATCCTGAAATTACTTGAACTCATGTTCCAACTCATGGAACATGAGGAGTAATATCAGCCCACTAGAGCAACCAGCAAAAAGGAATCACATATCTGCAAGCTGGACTAAGACAAAAATTAAGCAAAACGTGGAACAGGAAAATCAAAAACTTAGCTTGTCCTGAAGAATACAGAAGCGGGAAGCAGAGGTAACAAGACACACTGATTACATTGATAGCCGGCGAGGAAATGACAAGAAAGCCAGGTTAAATAGGAAACTCCCATATCCTGATAGAACAGGTGGACACCAGAGACCGCAGAGAACACAAGTCACCCAGTACCATCTGTAACCACCAGAGGGAGCCCAAAAACAGAATCCACAACAGTACCCCCCCCCTTGAGGAGGGGTCACCGAACCCTCACGAGAACCACCAGGGCGACCAGGATGAGCCCTATGAAATGCACGGACCAAATCAGCAGCATGAACATCAGAGGCAACCACCCAAGAATTATCCTCCTGACCATAACTCTTCCACTTGACCAAATATTGGAGTTTCCGTTTGAAAACACGAGAATCCAAGATCTTCTCCACAACATACTCCAATTCTCCCTCCACCAGCACCGGAGCAGGAGGCTCAAGCGAAGGAACAACAGGTACCTCATACTTCCGCAACAACGACCGATGGAACACATTATGAATAGCAAACTATGCCGGGAGATCCAAACGAAACGACACAGGGTTAAGAATTTCCAAGATCCTATAGGGACCGATGAACCGAGGCTTGAACTTAGGAGAAGAGACCTTCATAGGAACAAAACGAGAAGACAACCACACCAAGTCCCCAACACGAAGTCGAGGACCCACGCGGCGACGGCGATTAGCAAACTGCTGAGCCCTCTCCTGGGACAACTTCAAATTGTCCACCACATGACTCCAAATCTGATGCAACCTATCCACCACCATGTCCACTCCAGGACAATCAGAAGGTTCCACCTGACCAGAGGAAAAACGAGGATGAAACCCCGAATTACAAAAGAAAGGAGAAACCAAGGTAGCAGAACTAGCCCGATTATTAAGGGCAAATTCGGCAAGCGGCAAAAAGGTAACCCAGTCATCTTGATCAGCAGAAACAAAACACCTTAAATAAGTTTCCAAGGTCTGATTAGTTCGTTCCGTCTGGCCATTCGTCTGAGGATGGAATGCAGACGAAAAGGACAAATCAATGCCCATCTTAGCACAGAACGTCCGCCAAAATCTAGACACAAACTGGGATCCCCTGTCAGAAACGATGTTCTCCGGAATCCCATGCAAACGAACCACGTTCTGAAAAAACAGAGGGACCAACTCTGAGGAGGAAGGCAACTTAGGCAAGGGTACCAGATGAACCATCTTAGAAAAGCGGTCACACACAACCCAGATGATGGACATTTTTTGAGAGACAGGGAGATCCGAAATAAAGTCCATGGAAATGTGCGTCCAAGGCCTCTTCGGAATAGGCAAAGGTGACAACAATCCACTGGCCCGAGAACAGCAAGGCTTAGCCCGAGCGCAAACTTCACAAGACTGCACAAAAGAATGCACATCCCTCGACAAGGAAGGCCACCAAAAAGACCTGGCCACCAAGTCTCTAGTACCAAATATTCCAGGATGACCTGCCAACGCAGAAGAATGGACCTCGGAGATGACTCTACTGGTCCAATTATCCGGAACAAACAGTCTTTCAGGCGGACAACGATCAGGTTTATCCGCCTGAAACTCCTGCAAAGCACGTCGCAAGTCTGGGGAGACAGCCGACAAAATCACCCCATCCCTAAGGATACCAGTGGGCTCAGAATTTCCAGGGGAGTCAGGCACAAAACTCCTAGAAAGAGCATCCGCCTTCACATTCTTTGAACCTGGCAGGTATGAAACCACAAAATCGAAACGGGAGAAAAACAGTGACCAACGAGCCTGTCTAGGATTCAGACGCTTGGCAGACTCAAGGTAAATCAGATTTTTGTGATCAGTCAAGACCACCACACGATGTCTAGCACCCTCAAGCCAATGACGCCACTCCTCAAATGCCCACTTCATGGCCAAAAGCTCCCGATTACCAACATCATAATTCCGCTCAGTGGGCGAAAACTTTCTAGAAAAGAACGCACATGGCTTCATCACTGAGCAATCGGAGAATCTCTGTGACAAAACCGCCCCCGCTCCAATCTCGGAAGCATCAACCTCAACCTGAAAAGGAAGCGAAACATCTGGCTGACGCAACACAGGAGCAGAAGAAAACCGGCGCTTAAGTTCCTGAAAAGCCTCCACAGCCGCAGGAGACCAATCAGCAACATCAGCACCCTTCTTAGTCAAATCCGTCAAAGGCTTAACAACACTAGAAAAATTAGTTATGAAACGACGATAAAAATTAGCAAAGCCCAAGAACTTCTGTAGACTCTTAAGAGATGTAGGCTGCGTCCAGTCACAAATAGCCTGAACCTTGACGGGATCCATCTCAATAGTAGAAGGGGAAAAAATATACCCCAAAAAAGAAATCTTCTGGACTCCAAAGAGACACTTTGAACCTTTTACAAACAAAGAATTGGCCCGCAGGACCTGAAACACCTTCCTGACCTGCTGAACATGGGACTCCCAGTCATCCGAAAAAACCAAAACATCATCCAAATACACAATCATAAATTTATCCAGATATTCACGGAAAATATCGTGCATAAAGGACTGGAAGACAGAAGGAGCATTAGAAAGTCCAAAAGGCATCACCAAATACTCAAAATGGCCCTAATGGCGTATTAAATGCGGTTTTCCACTCATCACCCTGCTTTATCCGCACAAGATTATACGCACCCCGAAGATCAATCTTAGTGAACCATTTAGCCCCCTTAATGCGAGCGAACAAATCAGTCAACAATGGCAAAGGATACTGATATTTAACTGTAATCTTATTCAAAAGACGGTAATCTATACAAGGCCTCAAGGAACCATCTTTTTTGGCCACAAAAAAAAAACCTGCTCCCAAAGGGGACAAAGATGGACGGATATGTCCCTTTTCCAAGGATTCCTTAACATAATCCCGCATAGCAGTATGCTCTGGCACTGACAGATTGAACAAACGACCTTTAGGAAATTTACTGCCAGGAATCAAATCTATAGCACAATCGCAATCCCTGTGAGGAGGAAGCGAATTGAGCTTAGGCTCCTCAAAAACATCCCGATAATCAGACAAAAATACCGGAACCTCAGAAGGAGTAGATGAAGCGATAGAAATCGGAGGTGCATCATCATGAACCCCCTGACATCCCCAGCTTAACACAGACATCGTTTTCCAGTCCAAGACTGGGTTATGAGTTTGTAACCATGGCAGACCAAGCACTAAGACATCATGTAAATTATACAGTACCAGGAAGCGAATCACCTCCTGATGAACGGGAGTCATACGCATGGTCACTTGTGTCCAGTACTGAGGTTTATTCATAGCCAAAGGTGTAGAGTCAATTCCTTTCAAAGGAATAGGGACTTCCAGAGGCTCCAGATTAAACCCACAGCGGTTGGCAAATGACCAATCCATAAGACTCAGGGCAGCGCCTGAATCCACATAGGCATCGACGGAAATGGCTGATAATGAACAAATCAGAGTCACAGACAGAATGAACTTAGACTGTAAAGTACTAATGGCAACAGACTTATCAACCTTTTTTGTGCGTTTAGAGCATGCTGATATAACATGAGCTGAATCACCACAATAAAAACACAACCCATTTTTCCGCCTATAGTTTTGCCGTTCACTTCTGGACTGAATTCTATCACATTGCATTGTCTCAGGTGCCTGTTCAGAAGACACCGCCAAATGGTGCACAGGTTTGCGCTCCCGTAAACGCCGATCAATCTGAATAGCCATAGTCATAGACTCATTCAGACCTGTAGGCGCAGGGAACCCCACCATGACATCTTTAATGGCCTCAGAAAGGCCATCTCTGAATCTTGCAGCCAGGGCGCACTCATTCCACTGAGTAAGCACCGACCATTTCCGAAATTTCTGACAATATATTTCTGCTTCATCTTGCCCCTGAGAGAGAGCCAATAAAGCTTTTTCAGCCTGAATCTCTAGGTTAGGTTCCTCATAGAGCAAACCCAATGCCAGAAAAAACGCATCCACATTGAGCAACGCAGGATCCCCTGGTGCCAATGCAAATGCCCAATTCTGAGGGTCACCCCGCAGGAAAGATATAACAATCTTGACTTGCTGAGCAGGGTCTCCAGAAGAGCGAGATTTCAAAGAAAGAAACAACTTGCAATTGTTCCTAAAATTCAGAAAACTAGATCTATCTCCAGAAAAAAACTCTGGGATAGGAATTCTAGGTTCAGACATAGGAGCATGTACAACAAAATCTTGTATATTTTGAACCTTAGCAGCAAGATTATTCAGGCTGGAAGCCAAACTCTGGACGTCCATGATAAACAGCTGAGGTCAGAGCCATTCAAGGATTAAGAGGAGGTAAGACGCAGCCAGGCTGCAATTAAGGCTATGCAGCAAACTCTGAGGGGAAAAAAAAAAAAAAAAAACTTCCTCAGACTACTTTTCCTCCTACTTCAGCCAATACGATTACCACTTTTTGGCCGGCTATACTGTCATGATCCCAATGGCAGGGGATCACAAAAGGACAAGCACAAAAAACAAAACAAGCTCTAGGGTGATGGAAACTGAGCTGACCGCGATCCTGAACCTCAACACACAACTAGCTGTAGCCGGGGAACGTGCCTACGATGATTCTAGACGTCTCGCGCCAGCCGAAGAACTAACTTTCCCTATTAGAAGAAACACAGACCTCTCTTGCCTCCAGAGAAACACCCCACAGAAATAGCAGCCCCCCACATGTAATGACGGTGAAATGAGACGAAAGCACATACGTAGTTATGAAAACAGATTCAGCAAAATGAGGCCCGCTAAAGCTAGATAGCAGAGGATACAAAAGTGAACTGCGCGGTCAGCGAAAAACCCTACAAAAAACCATCCTGAAATTACTTGAACTCATGTTCCAACTTATGGAACATGAGGAGTAATATCAGCCCACTAGAGCAACCAGCAAAAAGGAATCACATATCTGCAAGCTGGACTAAAACAAAAATTAAGCAAAACGTGGAACAGGAAAATCAAAAACTTAGCTTGTCCTGAAGAATACAGAAGCGGGAAGCAGAGGTAACAAGACACACTGATTACATTGATAGCCGGCGAGGAAATGACAAGAAAGCCAGGTTAAATAGGAAACTCCCATATCCTGATAGAACAGGTGGACACCAGAGACCGCAGAGAACACAAGTCACCCAGTACCATCTGTAACCACCAGAGGGAGCCCAAAAACAGAATCCACAACACTTATCTAGATGCATATTGAGCACTTTAAACCCCCAGGTGCTTCACAGAAGTTTATAACGCAGAGCCATGAAAATAAAAAATAATTTTTCTTTCCTCAAAAATGATTTTTTAGCCTGGAATTTCCTATTTTGCCAAGGATATTAGGAGAAATTGGACCTCAAATATTGTTGTCCAGTTTGTCCTGAGTACGCTGATACCCCATATGTGGGGGTAAACCACTGTTTGGGCGCACGGCAGGGCTCGGAAGGGATGGCACGCCATTTGGCTTTTTAAATGGAAAATTAGCTCCAATCATTAGCGGACACCATGTCGCGTTTGGAGAGCCCCTGTGTGCCTAAACATTGGAGATCCCCCAGAAATGACCCCATTTTGGAAACTAGACCCCCAAATGAACTAATCTAGATGTGTGGTGAGGACTTTGAACCCCCAAGTGCTTCACAGAAGTTTATAACGCAGAGCCATGAAAATAAAATAAAAAAATTATTTTCTCAAAAATGATCTTTTAGCCTGCAATTTTTTATTTTCCCAAGGGTAACAGGAGAAATTTGACCCCAAAAGTTGTTGTCCAGTTTCTCCTGAGTACGCTGATACCCCATATGTGGGGGTAAATCACTGTTTGGGCACATGCCGGGGCTCGGAAGTGAAGTAGTGACGTTTTGAAATGCAGACTTTGATGGAATGCTCTGTGGGCGTCACGTTGCGTTTGCAGAGCCCCTGATGTGGCTTAACAGTAGAAACCCCCCACAAGTGACCCCATTTTGGAAACTAGACCCCCAAAGGAACTTATCTAGATGTGTGGTGAGCACTTTGAACCCCCAAGTGCTTCATAGAAGTTTATAATGCAGAGCCGTGAAAATAATAAATACGTTTTCTTTCCTCAAAAATAATTATTTAGCCCAGAATTTTTTAATTTTCCCAAGGGTAACAGGAGAAATTTGACCCCAATATTTGTTGTCCAGTTTCTCCGGAGTACGGTGATACCCCATATGTGGGGGTAAACCACTGTTTGGGCACACGTTGGGGCTCGGAAGTGAAGTAGTGACGTTTTGAAATGCAGACTTTGATGGAATGCTCTGCGGGCGTCACGTTGCGTTTGCAGAGCCCCTGATGTGCCTAAACAGTAGAAACCCCCCACAAGTGACCCCATTTTGGAAACTAGACCCCGAAAGGAACTTATCTAGATGTGTGGTGAGCACTTTGAACCCCCAAGTGCTTCATAGAAGTTTATAATGCAGAGCCGTGAAAATAATAAATACGTTTTCTTTCCTCAAAAATCATTATTTAGCCCAGAATTTTTTATTTTCCCAAGGGTAACAGGAGAAATTGGACCCCAATAGTTGTTGTCCAGTTTCTCCTGAGTACGCTGATACCCCATGTGTGGGGGTAAACCACTGTTTGGGCACACGTCGGGGCTCAGAAGGGAAGTAGTGACTTTTGAAATGCAGACTTTGATGGAATGGTCTGCGGGCGTCACATTGCGTTTGCAGAGCCCCTGGTGTGCCTAAACAGTAGAAACCCCCCACAAGTGACCACATTTTAGAAACTAGACCCCCCAAGGAACTTATCTAGATATGTGGTGAGCACTTTGAACCCCCAAGTGCTTCACAGACGTTTACAACGCAGAGCCGTGAAAATAAAAAATCATTTTTCTTTCCTCAAAAATGATGTTTTAGCAAGCATTTTTTCACAAGGGTAACAGGAGAAATTGGACCCCAGTAATTGTTGCATAGTTTATCCTGAGTACACTGATACCCCATATGTGGGGGTAAACCACTGTTTGGGCACACGTCAGGGCTCGGAAGTGAGGGAGCACCATTTGACTTTTTGAATACGAGATTGGCTGGAATCAATGGTGGTGCCATGTTGCGTTTGGAGACACCTGATGTGCCTAAACAGTGGTAACCCCTCAATTCTACCTCCAACACTAACCCCAACACACCCCTAACCCTAATCCCAACTGTAGCCATAACCCTAATCACAACCCTAACCACAACCCTAATTCCAACCCTAACCCTAAGGCTATGTGCCCACGTTGCGGATTCGTGTGAGATATTTCCGCACCATTTTTGAAAAATCCGCGGGTAAAAGGCACTGCGTTTTACCTGCGGATTTTCCGCGGATTTCCAGTGTTTTTTGTGCGGATTTCACCTGCGGATTCCTATCGGAATCCGCACAAAGAATTGACATGCTGCGGAAAATACAACGCAGCGTTTCCGCGCGGTATTTTCTGCACCATGGGCACAGCGGATTTGGTTTTTCATATGTTTACATGGTACTGTAAACCTGATGGAATACTGCTGCGAATCCGCAGCGGCCAATCCGCAGTCAAATCCGCACCGTGTGCACATAGCCTAATTCTAAAGGTATGTGCACACTGCGGAAAACGCTGCAGATCCGCAGCAGTTTCCCATGAGTTTACAGTTCAATGTAGACCTATGGGAAACAAAAATCGCTGTACACATGCTGCGGAAAAACTGCACGGAAACGCAGCGGTTTACATTCCGCAGCATGTCACTTCTTTGTGCGGATTCCGCAGCGGTTTTACAACTGCTCAAATAGAAAATCGCAATTGTAAAACCGCAGTGAAATGCGCAGAAAAAAACGCGGTAAATCCGCCATAAATCCGCAGCGGTTTAGCACTGCGGATTTATCAAATCCGCAGCGGAAAAATCCGCAGAGGTCCAGAATACGTGTGCACATACCGAAACCCTAACCCTAGCCCTAACCCTACCCCTAACCCTACCCCTAACCCTAGCCCTAACCCTACCCCTAACCCTAACCCTAGCCCTACCCCTAACCCTACCCCTAACCCTACCCCTAACCCTAACCCTATTCTAACATTAGTGGAAAAAAAAAATTTCTTTATTTTTTTATTGTCCCTACCTATGGGGGTGACAAAGGGGGGGGGGGGTCATTTATTATTTTTTTTATTTTGATCACTGAGATATAATCTATCTCAGTGATCAAAATGCACTTTGGAACGAATCTGCCGGCCGGCAGATTCGGCGGGCGCACTGCGCATGCGCCCGCCATTTTGGAAGATGGCGGCGCCCAGGGAGAAGACGGACGGGACCCCGGCAGGATCGGTAAGTATGATGGGGTGGGGGGGGGACCACGGGGGGGCGGATCGGAGCACGGGGCGGGGAATCGGAGCGCGGCAGGCATGGAACGGAGTACGGGGGGCGTGGAACGGAGCACGGGGGGGCTGGAACGGAGCACGGGGGGGTGGAACGGAGCACGGGGGGGTGGATCGGAATGCAGGGGGGGTGATTGGAGCACGGGGGGGTGATTGGAGCATGGGGGGAGCGGACAAGAGCACGGGGGGGGAGCGGAGCACTGGATGGAGGGGAGCCGGAGCAGTGTACCGGCCAGATCGGGGGGCTGGGGGGGCGATGGGTGGGGTGGGGGCACATTAGTATTTCCAGCCATGGCCGATGATATTGCAGCATCGGCCATGGCTGGATTGTAATATTTCACCCGTTATGATAGGTGAAATATTACAAATCGCTCTGATTGGCAGTTTCACTTTCAACAGCCAATCAGAGCGATCGTAGCCACAAGGGGGTGAAGCCACCCCCCCTGGGCTAAACTACCACTCCCCCTGTCCCTGCAGATCGGGTGAAATGGGAGTTAACCCTTTCACCGGATCTGCAGGGACGCGATCTTTCCATGACGCCACATAGGCATCATGGGTCGGATTGGCACCGACTTTCATGACGCCTACGTGGCGTCATCGGTCAGGAAGGGGTTAAATCTTTGGAGAGGAGAATTGGAGGAGCATGGTGGAAGAAAGGTATAGAAGAACACAAAGATCCTGCTGCAGCTTTCTACAGTATTGTTCAACCTCCCTCGAATGCTGGATTTACAGCTATACCGCTCAGTACTGCTGTACAATGCCCTTCATGCTTTTGTTTCTGAGGTTGTGTTATATAGAAACAGGGCGGAATGAATCCTTCATGTCTCTGTTTAATGTGACTGAGATACTCATAGCAGCTGAGAATTAGAGATACAGCATGAAAAGGGGAAAACTGGTTATTTAGTGTCCACAAATAGCAATACTCCTTTTATAAATACGATAGCTAAATTCTGAAAAGTAATCTGAAATGACAAATTCTTTTAACATATTTTTTACATAATATATTAGTGTTCTAGTATTTTTCATGACATTGAATTAAAAAAATCATGAGATCTTGTAGTTTTCCCTCTGACCTCTGAGCCTCTTAATACAGGGTGATTCATTTGCTACTTTACCCAGAAAAGTTGATGTAACTTATAAAAGAGACTATCTATTGTACTGAAATTTCATTAGAAACTTATATTTGAAAGCAGATGCTGAAAATGTCCCCTTTCACATCCAAGAATGCTTGTACGCGCCGTAACATATTGTTGAATGTATTCCGCAGAACGACTGTGGTTATAGCCTGAATTTCTCGCTGTATGTTCTCTCAGAGTGCTTGAAATGTTCGTGGCTTGTTATTGTACACCTGGTCCTTCAACTGGCCCGAAAAGGAAAGTATATGGCAATAACAATTTTTTTTCTTGTGATCAGACCATATCAATTCCTGAATGACAGTGGCTCTGTTCGGGCAAACACGACTTTTCTTGGCCACTTGTTTATTTGACATACTTGTCTCCAGGGAAATCATATGCAATGATTTATGCGGAGATGCCAGAAGTCACTGTTTCACATCTCCCTGTTTCCTCAGTCACAACAATTGAAGTCACAACAATTTTTCCTGGTAAAGTAGTGAGTGAATCACCTTGTATATAACAGGTTGTACATAACATGCTATTATGTAGTGATCACTTATTTGTAGTCATTAGTGATGAGTGAGTGTACTCGTTGCTCGGGTTTTCCTGAGCACGCTCGGGTGACCTCTGAGTATTTCTGACTGCTCGGAGATTTAGTTTTCATCGCGGCAGCTGAATGATTTACAGCTAGTAGCCAGCCTAAGTACATGTGGGGGTTGTCTGGTTGCTAGGGAATCCCCACATGTAATCAAGCAGGCTAGTGGCTGTAAATCATTCAGCTGCCGCCATGAAAACTAAATCTCCAAGCAGTCACAAATACTCGGAGGTCACCCGAGCTTGCTCGGGAAAACCCGAGCAACGAGTACACTCGCTCATCACTAGTAGTCATCAAAACAGTTTTGGTATTAGCTAATAGCAGCAACTCTGGAAAGCGCTTTCAACAGACGGGACTGTAGCTATGACTGAAGTGCAATTCATCCACGCCCTGCCACCCTACAAGATAATGGTAGCCCCCCTACGTAAGTAAAGGGAATATAGGGGGGGGTCACATGGCCACACAGACTATGCAGAGAAATGTGTTATATTATATGGTTCATGAGGGGTTAAGTTTTAACTGGTGTTTACAGTTGCTGGGCAGAATTTAAATCTGGCCTTAGTCAGTTGTGTTGGCGCCCTTTTAACGGCTGTCTATTGGTTGTCAGCGCGTTGCTGGGCTGTCGCCAGGGTTATATATTGTCAGGTGCTGGCAGATTTCATTCAGTCTGTGGTAACCACTGAAGAAAAGAAGATCCCACCCTCCCTCCCCTATTTTATTCCTTGTCGTGATGTTTATATTGTGGGAACATTGCCCAGTCTCTGGGTGGATGGATTTTTGGATATTGGAGTGTTTGGTCATATTCTGATTAAGTTATTTGGTAATGGACTGTTATTTATTAATGAGTTACCCAAAATAAACATCACAGCTTTATTTTTCCACCAAAAGCTTTGTCGTGTCCTTTTATTTATGAATGAATGAGGCTTGTGAGGCCATGGGGATACTAGGTGTGTGTGTGTGTGTGTGTGTGATGCTACTACCTTGGTGATATGTCTCTGTAGACCACAAAGTGCCGCTTGATATGGCAGTCAAGGACATGATGGATGAATGAAGGAGACCAGAATTCAAAAATAAACTTTTCTTTATTGATCACCTTGATGTGAAGTATTTACATCAGATAGCAGGCACAACACTTCAAGAATTCTTCTTCAGCACAATCCAGAGGTAAGAACTTTATGGTTACACGTGGCGGTACATTACTTCCATTACATGTTACATAAGTCCAGCAAACTATTATGGGAACTTCCATATTCCCCTGTGAGGAAAACATGGGTTGAGGTATGTTGCTATGGCCTCTCACAGCTAATTTTAAAGCCCAGTTGATTTGTGATGACTTCATTGGCTGAGGTACATTTGTATGACTACTCACTACTACTCTTGAAGTGCAATCAGTGAGGGCCACATGCTCCTTGCAGTGCCATTGCTCCTTCAGTTCCTCCTAGTAGAACTCATGTCCCAGCTTGGCCATCTTCTCTTTTATGATCCTTAGGCCAGGCTACAGTCTAGCTTTTTATCTAGAATAGATAATTCATTTTCTTAAGACCCGTTGCCTGAAATAAGAAATCCTTCCTTCAGCTTAGTCCTTGATTTAGGCCCCCTTGCCTGAATTCAGAAATCTGACTGCCACTTTGTCCTTATTTCCTTTCGAGCATGTTATCCGATATTGCTTGACTTTATTGGCACACAAACACTGGTTTCAATGCAGGTCTGCAGGCAAACTGACCATTCACTTCTCAATACTTTTCCCTAACTGCCCAGCAACAGGAAACTGCATTCCTATCCCCACTTAACTGATCCCATCCTGGGCTGGTCTTAATAGTTAACCCAGATGAGCAGATCAGCGAAAAAGGCTCCGATAGTCAAGTATAAAAGAAATTGTATATTTTCATTCTATCAGAAAATAAATTAGAGATTTACATAATAATTACTAAAGAATACCTTCTCTATAAGTGTAATTAGTTTTAGTGCAGCAGTGAATACAACCAGAAGAGGCATTGTACTCACCTGATATCTGTACTATCTAAGGATGACTTTTCATTTATAGCCAGATATTTCCTATGCATTATGCAGTAGATACAAGTTTTTTAAATGATTTTCTCTTGAGTATAATGGACTATAAATTGTATAAAATGTCTAATGGTTTCTTTTTAGCTTGTCATAAAGCAATTGGCGACTTTAATTAAATTGAAATAAAGCTTCCTCCAGTAGTGATATTATAAAACATTTACACTGTATTCTAATTTGTTTATGAAACTGCTGCATAACCTTGAGGATAATGAACAAGTATAAACTTTGCTGATACAAAACAAGAATCTTGTGAACCATAAATGGCGCTGAGAGTATATTAAAAATGCGTTAGGAACAAATGAAACAGAGACTTTCTCCATAATGAAATGGGATTATTGTTGCATAAATTGCTCTGTAATACGGTGGGTGAGTTGAATTTATATGCATTAAAAACAAAAAACACTGCTCCTAGATCAAAATCCATGTATGAATTAGGTATACCAAAATTACTCTGCCTAAAATAAATATGCAGATAGATAGAAAGATAGATAAAGATAGATAAAGAGGTAGGTAAAGAGATATACCATTGCAGATAATAGTAACATAGTAACATAGTAACATAGTTAGTAAGGCCAAAAAAAGACATTTGTCCATCCAGTTCAGCCTATATTCCATCATAATAAGTCCCCAGATCTACGTCCTTCTACAGAACCTAATTGTATGATACAATATTGTTCTGCTCCAGGAAGACATCCAGGCCTCTCTTGAACCCCCCGACTGAGTTCGCCATCACCACCTCCTCAGGCAAGCAATTCCAGATTCTCACTGCCCTAACAGTAAAGAATCCTCTTCTATGTTGGTGGAAAAACCTTCTCTCCTCCAGACGCAAAGAATGCCCCCTTGTGCCCGTCACCTTCCTTGGTATAAACAGATCCTCAGCGAGATATTTGTATTGTCCCCTTATATACTTATACATGGTTATTAGATCGCCCCTCAGTCGTCTTTTTTCTAGACTAAATAATCCTAATTTCGCTAATCTATCTGGGTATTGTAGTTCTCCCATCCCCTTTATTAATTTTGTTGCCCTCCTTTGTACTCTCTCTAGTTCCATTATATCCTTCCTGAGCACCGGTGCCCAAAACTGGACACAGTACTCCATGTGCGGTCTAACTAGGGATTTGTACAGAGGCAGTATAATGCTCTCATCATGTGTATCCAGACCTCTTTTAATGCACCCCATGATCCTGTTTGCCTTGGCAGCTGCTGCCTGGCACTGGCTGCTCCAGGTAAGTTGTGTTTGGTAGTGTGTTTTTGTTTTCAGGAAACAGAGAGTATCAGAATCCAGACAGCTAGGTTTTTCTTTTTCTTCTTTTTCACGCCAAGCGTATATGCGTTGGAAACAGAGCTCCTTTCTAACACGCATACGTACATAGGTTCTGATGTTTCACCCATATGGGATATAGTGCCAAGTATTGTGAACAACCGTTGAAGTACATTAATTTGTATTGTACTGAAGGGTTTGCTTTTGTTTTTCTGGGACTTTTTGTATTTGCATGGTTGATAGGAATTAGGATTACTTGGAACATTATAAAAGGCCGACCCCCAGCACAAATTTTGTAGATGTCGTGCCCAAATTGCAGAGTCGTCTGATGCTGGCCATTTCACCAGAAGGATGGTGGATCGTAAAAACGGTACATCCCGGCTATAGCCAAGAGAACACTGGGTTTGGACCATTGTCAGAAAGATTCCCTGAGTTGAAAGTGTTCCGACTTAACGTTCATGGGACCATTCTGTGGACCCCGGGAACCTTGTTGAGTCACATAGAAGACAATAATCTCTGGTATCCCAGTGATATACCATTCAGGTGCCCCCTGAACAGAGGGAGACCAGAAGATTACATCCAGATTGCGAAACACTTTGCTTACCTCTGTGGATTTCAAATGTAGAACGGTTTGCCTCTGTCACACAGACAGATCAATAGAGGGCAATGTCATGTTGATTTAGAATGTATACGCATGTTGATAAGAAGGAACTATTGTATAGTTTTTTTATTTTTTTTTATTTTTTTTACATAGCGCTAACATATTCCGCAGCGCTTTACAGGTTGCACACATTATCATTACTGTCCCCGATGGGGCTCACAATCTAAATTCCCTATCAGTATGTCTTTGGAATGTGGGAGGAAACCGGAGTACCCGGAGGAAACCCACGCAAAAACGGAGAGAACATACAAACTCTTTGCAGATGTTGTCCAGGGTGGGATTAGAACCCAGGACTCCAGCGCTGCAAGGCTGCTGTGCTAACCACTGCGCCACCGTGCTGCCCTGCACTAGTTGTAAAGTAATGTTCACTGTAGACTGGTAAAAGAAATTGTTTGTTTGAAAGAACTCGGAGAGTAATAAAAGGTGTCTGAGATAAGACAGCCCAGTAAATGTAGGAAGAATTGGCACTCTGCCAACTGTCCAAAATTTGCACATAGACTCTATGCCTCAAGTACGTGGTGCCCTATGACCAAAATTTTCTGCTTTTGCTTATTTGTTAAGTTGTTGAAGTTTCAAATTTTTGGCTCTGTGCCAGGGAAACTTTTTCTTCTCTTTCCTGGAGTTTGAATCCAGCTACTCTTCGGCACTAAGGTAGTGGATTCAAAAGGGGGGAGGAGTACTAGTAAAATACTGTGTTTTTGCTGTTTTTGTAAATTGTATAGCCCTTATGGCTCAAGCCACTGCAGATTTCTCATTTGTCTCTCGTATACCTCTCATTAATCCAGATGTTGAGCTTTTTGTAGATGGTGGAAGGAGCATCGGAAAGGATGGACGGTTTTATGCTGGGTATACAGTGGTCACACAGCATGAGGTAATAGAAGCAGAACCACTCCCTTCTTACATGTCCAAAAAAGAAGTGGAGCTGACGGCACTCATTGAGGCGCTTAGAGGGGCAAAAGGGAAGCGATGCAACATTAACGTGACATCAGAATATCTTTTTGGAGTGACCCATAAGTTTAACCCCATATGGCGGGCAAGAGGTTTTCTTACAGCAGCAGGCATTCCTGTCACACACTGGCGCCTCATTAAGCAAGTGATGGACGCACTACTGCTCCCAAAAGAGGTTGCCATAGTTGAGGTAAGGTCACACAGGAAGCTCTCTACCAACAAGGCACGAGGCACGAGCAAGGAGGTCCAAGCAGCCAGGGAAGCTGCCGGAATATGGCGACACGAGACCCCTGAGGCACCTCTACGGACCATGGTAAGCACCGAGTATAACCAGTTGACCTTCAGTATATTGCAGGCTCTGACTCGGGGATCCACCGGGAAGGAGCCAAAGGTCTGGTCACAGAGTGGTACTTGGAACCATGCAGGTTTGTGGAAGGTGGGACAGCGGGTGTGTCTGCCAAGATCTGTGTACTCTGTGACGACTCAAGGGGCTCACAACCCGATACACTGGTCTAAGAACATTTGTGCCACGGTAGAGGAAAGGGTCACTCACAATTTCATAATGCTCCCTTTTGGATTCTACTCAGGCATATACCCCATTGCACAACACAGGTAGTATAGGCAATGCACTATAGACACATGCCCAAGCCTCTCTACCCGTTTCAATGACTGTAGACTGCCATCATACAACTACCACCAGGTAGGAATGTATGTGCTCGTGTGTGTTGATCTCTTCCCAGGATGACCAGAAGCCTTCCAGATGCCAAGAAGCTACAACAACAGGGAGGTAATACGCAATGTTGTGTAACTAAGGTCACATAGGAGAAATGCCCCTTCCAGGCAACCACATAGCTGTGTCCAGAACCTTAGGGGGCGACTGTTGCTTATGCATGAATAAGTTTTTGATTCTGTTCCAGGAGGTTGAGTAGTGATCCAAAGACACGCCAGGAGACCTCTGGAGCAAGAATCTTACGGTCTTCTCGCTACAGCTACACCCGTACCGCTTGAGGGAGACCCGGCTTGAAAGCATGCAAGCCAGTGTACCATCTGGGAGTGGAACAATAATAATCCTGTTCCTGATGATGTTGACAGCCTCACAGCAAGAAGAAGAATCGACACCAACTATGCCAATGATGAAGAGGGATGCCTCGGGAATGCTAGTACTTTGGTTTGACACTTCTGAGAAATCGGCTACCTTTAGATTTGACTTTTGTGAAATAGTAAAATGTCAATGGAATCTTAAGTTTGGGAAAAAGAGCAGTAATCCCAGTTATAAGTTTATAACGGCGGTTGAAGGGGCTGTGGTGTATATCTGTGTAACTAGACCAGGGAATGAGAACTGTGCTTCATGGTCTGATGCAGCATGGAATACAGGGAATCCATGGGGATATCAGCCAGAAGAAGCTAAAACTCGCCTTAGTGCATCAGGGAAGCCTCTCCTAAACAGACTGTATATTACACTAGGGGGAGCCAGGTGGGATTGTAAGGTGGAGAACCCTTACAGCTATCCTTGTAACCCACTTTACTTAACCCTTAGTGAACCCTCTCGGGCGGACGAAGGTCTTTATGTATTGGGATTACATTCCCCGGGTAAAAGGGCTCAGCTAGGACAATTTCGGCTAAGGGCTATCCATCAACAGAATAAGACTGAAGGAAAAGAGCCCCAAGCAACAACAATAGAAAGGCCAAAACTCAACAGCATGTTTAGGGAAGTGAGCTACGAGGAGAAAGTAGCCATAGAAACAGGCTATACTGAAAGGAATGAATGGCTCATGTGGATGAGATTCACCGCAGGGCAGCATAATAAGTCTAATTGTATTGCATGTGCTACTGCCAGACCTCACTTGGGGACCATTCCTCTCATGTCCTCAGAACCGGACCAAACAGACTTGCAATGCATTTTAGCCTGATATGATGCTGCATATGACCCCTCTGACAATGCTCTGTGTTACGCTCTTTCAGCTTTGCATCCACATGTAAAGATGGATCAGATACCTCCTAGAGTTTTTGCATATCCGGGAAATTACACCTGTTTCCAGAGACAAGGGATGGGAACAGAAAAGACAGTATTTGTAGGAAATCTAACGTCAGAGTTCTGTGACACTGCCACTTCCATAGATCAAGATCAGGGAGCTTCAAGGCTAAATGGTTTAAGGGTACCGTCACACTATACGATTTACCTACGATCACGACCAGCGATATGACCTGGCCGTGATCGTAGGTAAATCGTAGTGTGGTCGCTGGGGAGCTGTCACACAGACAGCTCTCCAGCGACCAACGATGCCGAGGTCCCCGGGTAACCAGGGTAAACATCGGGTTACTAAGCGCAGGGCCGCGCTTAGTAACCCGATGTTTACCCTGGTTACAAGCGTAAAACTAAAAAAAAAAAACAGCACATATTACATTCTGGTGTCCGTCAGGTCCCTTGCCGTCTGCTTCCCGCACTCACTGACTGCCGGCCGTAAAGTGAAAGTGAAAGCACAGCCGCTGTGCTCTGCTTTCACTTTACGGCCGGCAGTCACAGTACGGGAAGCAGACGGCAAAGGACCTGACGGACACCAGAATGTAAGTATGTGCTGTTTTTTTTTTAGTTTTACGCTTGTAACCAGGGTAAACATCGGGTTACTAAGCGCGGCCCTGCGCTTAGTAACCCGATGTTTACCCTGATTACAAGCGAACGCATCGCTGGATCGCATCGCTAGATCGCTAGATCGGTGTCACACACACCGATCTAGCAATGACAGCGGGAAATCCAGCGATGAAAGAAAGTTCTAAACGATCTGCTACGACGTACGATTCTCAGCAGGATCCCTGATCGCTGCTGCGTGTCAGACACAGCGATATCGTAACGATATCGCTGGAACGTCACGAATCGTACCGTCGTAGCGATCGAAATGGTATAGTGTGATGGTACCCTAAGGGACAAACTGCAGCAAGGAGTGACATATGGTGGATATGTGGAGATATGCAACCTAGAGCCAGACTACCAGCAGATTGGGCTGGCACCTGTGCCCTAACACAGATTCTCATGCCATTTCAAATAATCTCATCCGAAGAAATACAAAAGGGCACCTGCTGGATCCTTTGACCCAAGGGTCTACATAGATAGCATAGGGGTTCCTAGAGGTGTACCAGATGAATACAAAGCTAGGAACCAGATCGCAGCAGGATTTGAGTCAGTTTTCTTCTGGTGGGTTACACTCAATAAGAATGTGGATTGGATAAATTATATATATTATAATCAGCAAAGGTTTATAAATTATACAAGAGATGCTATAAAAGGAATAGCAGAACAATTAGGCCCGACTTCCTTGATGACATGGCAGAATAGAATGGCTTTAGACATGTTACTAGCAGAGAAAGGAGGTGTATGTAAAATGTTTGGCACTTACTGTTGTACTTTCATCCCGAACAACACAGACCCAGACGGGAGCATCACTAAAGCACAGGAGGGTCTGACATCACTGTCTGAGGAGCTGGCAGAGAACTCGGGGATCAACAACCCCTTCACAGATTGGCTCGAGTCATGGTTCGGAAAATGGAGTCACCTAGTGTCCAGCCTCCTCATCTCTCTCGCCGTCGTCTCTGCCATACTTGTGATCGTCGGATGTTGTTGCATACCTTGCATTAGAGGGCTCCTCCAGAGACTGATCGATGCTTCCATTACTAAGACTATGTACATGCAGATGAAACCCCTCAATGATGATTATGAATGAATGTTATGATTGAGAATAGGATATGATCTCCCTATCCTGTGGGGGATTCGGCAGAAGAATTGACAAGAAAGTCCGACATTGGCATTAGGCCAGTGACAGCACCTGTGGGTTAGGGGAAGAATCATATCTAATCTCAAAAGGGGGGACTGATAGGGAAATCAGGGACCACCTTAATGTATTCTCATAATTCATTCATATGACTCTGAATATGCCCAGGCATGTTCCACCTGACTGAGACTGATACTGCTGACTATTGATTAAAGTTGTTTACAAGGTGAGGCCAATCTAGATGGGACTTAGGACCTCCAACACTACATGCCTTGAACCCAAGTACCCTCTTGTGTAAGGATCACCTGTCTCTAGGTTCTGCCCTTATTAGGAATAAACATGATTAATTAAGAATGATCTCATATGTAATAAACAGCTGATTTGCGCACGAACATGATGTATACGCCTACTCAAAAAGTGTATATAACTGAATGTCCTTCCTGGAATAAACTTTATGGCTTGATCAGATATCACATCTGTCCATGTCCATCATTCTCCGGAGAAACCTCACCCATTTGGCAGCCATCCAATATCCCTGAGGGTCTGACTTGCAGACCACCCTAACAGAGGGATAGAGTGCTTGTCTAGGCCTGTGTGTGCACAGTATAAGGAATCAGATGCCTGTAGTCTTGATGATGGTGTCGAAGCTGAGCCATCATACTAACAGCCCTTATAGGAGCTAATCGTTTTCTTTTACTGTTTGTATCACAAACATTGTGCATTTAGCCTAGGGAGCAAGAGAGAGTCGCAGGAGCAGGGAGAGGGACAGAATTTAGTTTGTAGACATGAATTAGGTCTGTGCAGTCCGTTGGTAAATATATAGCCACACATGACAGTGTGGCAAACAGTGGATGTTTGGGCCCCTCAATCAAGTGAATGGGGTCCAAGTTCGGGTTCTGGTCCAGGTACTGGTTTGGTACCCGAACCCAAGCTTTTTGTAACTGTTTGGCTGAACTTGAACATCCAGGTGTCAACCCATCTCTATATATAACCCTCAAAAAACTTGTTAAAACATTAATAGGTATTATAGCGCTCATCCATAGACTATTCTATGGTCTGGAGTACATTTTCTTGATATATAACTCTCAAAAACTTGTTAAAAATGTATCGGTATTATATTGCTCATCCATAGGGTATTACATCTTCTTGAGTACAGTTCATTGCTATATAAGCCTCCAAAAGCTTCTTAAAAAATTGATCGTTATTATATTTGTTTTTATGAGTACATTTTGTTGCTATATATGCCTCAAAAAACTTTAAAAAGTTCAGCAATGTATTATATTGCTCACCTATAGACTATTCTATTGTCTGGAGTACATTTTTTGGTATACAACTTACAAAAACTTGTTTAACCCCTTAGGGACCAGTGGTATTTCAGTTTTTGCGTTTTCGTTTTTTGCTCCTCTTCTTCCCAGATCCATAGCTTTTTTAATATTTTGGTCACTATGGCCATGTGAGCGCTGTTTTTTGCGGGACAAGTTGTACTTTTGAATGACACCATTGGTTTAACATATCATGTACTGGAAAATGGAAAAAAAACTCCAAGTGTGATGAAATTGCAGAAAAAAAGTTCAATTCCACAGTTGCTGTTTTTTTCTTTTTTACCATGTTCACTAAATGATAAAACTGACCTGCCATTATGATTATCGAGGTCATTACGAGTTCAAAGACACCAAACATGTCTAGGTTTTAATTGGTGAAAAAAAATCCAAACTTTGGAAAAAAATGGTGCCATTTTCCAATACCCGTAGGTTTTAGCGTTTCCATTTTTCGTGATCTGGGGCTGGTGAGGGCTTATTTTTTTATGTGACGAGCTGATGTTTTTATTGATACCATATTGGCATGGATAGGATCTTTTGATTGACCCTTATTGCATTTTAATGCAGTGCTGCAGCAACCAAAAAAGCAATTGGGGTGTTTTGACTTTTTTTTCTCATTATGCCATTTAGCAATCGGGTTAATTCTTTATTTATATTGATAGATCGGGTGATTCTGAACGCAGCGATACCAAATATGTGTATATTTGATGTTTTTATTGTTTTACTTTGAATGGGGCGAAAGGGGAGTAATTTGAACTTTTATTTATTTTTATTTTTTAATATTTTAAAAAAATTTTTCTAATTTTTGCATGCTTCAATAGTCTTTATGGGAGACTAGAAGCTGCAGTTGTCTGATTGGCTCTGCTACATACAGGCTATGCTCAGATCACCTGTGTGTAGCAGAAATGCTCACTTGCTATGAGCGCCGACTGCTGGCAGCACTCATAGCAATCTGGTCATGACAACCAAAGAGATCTGCTGAAGACATCTGGTTGTCATGCTGACTCATCAGTGACCCATGATCATGTGACAGGTTTACCGATGGGCGAGATAAAGGACGCGCTTCTGGTAAGCGTGAGTTAATTGCCGCTGTCAGAGATTGACAGCGACATTTAACTAGTTAACAGCCGCGGATGGATAGTGATTCCACCCACGGCTGTTGCGGGCTCATGTCAGCTGTATAGATCAGCTAACATATGTTCGGAAAGGTGCAGGCTCCGGTGCAGAGGGGGAGTCCGACATGGGCATACTATTACGCCCAACATCGGGAAGGGGTTAATAGGCTGGGAACCTCCATGATTTTACTGCCTTCCCAGACAATAAAGATGAGCTCTCAGCTGTCCTCTTTCCCTCAGCTGGTTAAAAAAAAAAAAGTGGGACCCCTTGCCATTTATTTCTTTAATTTATTTAATTATAAGCTAAGTACAAGTTTTGTGCACTTCTGAAAAGAAGGACACCGTTGAGGCCAGACGGAGTCCAGAGTAATTCTGCTGCCTCATGATAGTGAATGGATTGCTCCTCATCACGTCACTCAGAGATTTATATGAAAATCCCAAAGTAAGTGCTCAGCGTAGCACATCGGATAACTGTGATCCAAAACGTTATGTAAAATGTTCCCAATAAAAGCTTCAACTCAATCCACAAAAAAGGTCTGTCAAATGTTAATGGAAATATAAGGGGCTTCCACGTTACAGGTAGTACAAAGGCTCTGGAAAAGCGGAATGGCTCCTCATCCACCAAAGGAAATTCAACAAATTCTGCGCTCTCAAATCCTAATGCCCCCTTCCCTTCTAAGCCCCACAGTGTACCTAAACCACATATAGCATCTACATGTTTGGCTTTTCTGAAGCGATGAGAGCCCGCCTAACTTACTGGTGCTCCAGAAGCACGGGCTGGGCATAACATACTGGTGACTGCAACATACTTGTGACTACAGAATCCTGGTCACTACAACGGCAGTTTGCAATTTTCACTCTGCAACATTCATTGCTGCTTGTTTCTGGAAAATACCCATGGAGTCAAAATAATCAATACACCTGTAGATAAATTCCTCAAGTGGTATAGTTTCCAAAATGGGGTAACGTGAGAAGGGATTCTGCTCTACTAGCAATTAGGGGTTCTGTATATGCAGTCCAGAAACTGTTCTAGGAAACTCTTCACTCCAGGAGGCAAATAGAGCTCCATTCCTCCCGAGTCCTCCATATGGCTAAGTAGTACTGTACAGCCAGAAATTTCAGTAGAAATTGAGACAAATTTTGATGTCATGTTTACCCTCTTCTTGTTTGACAATGTAAAATATGGGGCTAAAACAAAATTTTGGTGGTAAAAATGTAGCTATTTTTTCTTCACTGCCCAATGGTATAAAATTCTCTGACACACCTGTAGTATCGATATGGTCACTGCACCCCTAGATAAATTCATTGAGAGATGTAGTTTGTAAAATCGGGTCACTTATGGGGAGCTCTGCTGTTCTGGCATCTCATGGGCTTTCCCAGTGGGTCATGGCACCTGCAAACCATAACTGTAAAATCTGGCGCTCCTTGCCTTCTGAGCTTTGCACTGTGCCCGAAAAATATTTCCTGATTACATGTAGGATATTGGTACACTCGGGAAAAAATGGAGCTCAGATTGTTGTAAAAAAATGTTCTATTAGCCCTTAGAAAAATTAGAAACTTGGGGCTTAAACAACATTTCAGTGGTAAAAATGTAATTTATTCTTTCTTCACCGCTCAGTGGTATAAAATTGTGTGAGGTACATGTGGTGTCAATATGATCACTGTACCACTAGATTAATTCATTAGGGAGTGTAGTTTGTAAAATTAGTTCACATATAGGGGGTTTCTGTTGTTCTGGCACCTCAGGGGCTCTGCACCCTTAAACCATTCACTACTCAGCTTTGCACTGTGCCTCAAAAGTAGTATTACCCCACATATGGGGTATCAGCGTACTCATGACTTACGCTAATGATTCCAGTAAATTTTACATTCAAAAGCTCAAATGACGCTCCTTCCCTTCTGAGCCCTGCCATGCGCCCAAACAGTAATTTTCTCTCTCACTTGGGGTATCGGCGTACTCAGAGGAAATTGCACTATGAATTGTATGGTGCAATTTCTCCTGTTACCCTTATGAAAATGCAGACTGTGGGGTGAAAATATCATTTTGTGAGGAAAATGTGATTTTATTATTTTCACGGCTCAACGTTATAAACTTCTGTGAAGCACCTAGGTGCTCACCATGCATCAAAATACATTAATTGAGGGGTCTAGTTTCCATAATAGGTTCACTTGTAGGGGGTTTCCACTGTTTAGATACAACAGGAGCTGTCCAAATGGGATATGAGATCTGCTAATGATTGCAGGAAATTTTACATTCAAAAAGTCAAATGACGTTCCTTCCCTTCGGAGCCCTGTTGTGCGCCCAGACAGTAGTTTTCTCTCTCATATTAGGTATCGGTGTACTCAAAAGAAATTGCCCAACAAACTGTATGGTGCAATTTCTCCTGTTACCCTTATGAAAATGCATATGAAAAAATATTTTGTGCTAAAAACATATTTGTGGGGAAAATTAGATTTTTTTTTTATTTTTACCGCTGTGAAGCACCTGAGGCTTCAATGTGCTCACCACAAATCTAGATCAGTTCCGTGAGGGGTCTAGTTTCCAACATGGTGTCACTTGTGGGAGATTTTCACAGTTTAGGCACATCAGGGGCTCTCCAAACGTGACATGACATCCGCCAATTGTTCCAGCAAATTTTGCATTTAAAAACTCCAATGGCGCTCCTTCCCTTTCAAACTCTGCCGTGTGCCTAAACAGTGCTTTTTTCCCTTATATGGAGTATTGGCATGCTCAGTAGAGATTAACCCCTTTACCCCCAAGGGTGGTTTGCACGTTAATGACCGGGCCAATTTTTACAATTCTGACCACTGTCCCTTTATGAGGTTATAACTCTGGAACGCTTCAACGGATCCCAGTGAATCTGACATTGTTTTCTCGTGACATATTGTACTTCATGACAATGGTAAAAATTCTTTGATAGTACCTGCGTTTATTTGTGAAAAAAACGGAAATTTGGCGAAAATTATGAAAATTTCGCAATTTTCCAACTTTGAATTTTTATGCAATTAAATCACAGAGATATGTCACACAAAATACTTAATAAGTAACATTTCCCACATGTCTACTTTACATCAGCACAATTTTGGAACCAAAATTTTTTTTTTGTTAGAGAGTTATAAGGGTGAAAACTTGACCAGCAATTTCTCATTTTTACAACACCATTTTTTTTAGGGACCACATCTCATTTGAAGTCATTTTCAGGGGTCTATATGATAGAAAATACCCAAGTGTGACACCATTCTAAAAACTACACCCCTCAAGGTGCTCAAAACCATATTCAAGAAGTTTATTAACCCTTCTGGTGCTTCACAGGAATTTTTTGAATGTTTAAATAAAAATGAACATTTAACTTTTTTTCACAAAAAATTTAATTCAGCTCCAATTTGTTTTATTTTACCAAGGGTAACAGGAGAAAATGGACCCCAAACATTGTTGTACAATTTGTCCTGAGTACGCCAATACCCAACATGTGGGGGTAAACCACTGTTTGGGCGCATGGCACAGCTCGGAAGCGAAGGAGCGCCATTTGACTTTTCAATTCAAAATTGACTGGAATTGAGATGGGACGCCATGTTTCGTTTGGAGAGCCCCTGATGTGCCTAAACATTGAAACCCCCCACAAGTGACACCATTTTGGAAAGTAGACCCCCTAAGGAACTTATCTAGAGGTGTGGTCAGCACTTTGACCCACCAAGTGCTTCACCGAAGTTTATAATTCAGAACCGTAAAAATAAAAAATCATATTTTTTCACAAAAATTATCTTTTCGCCCCCAATTTTTTATTTTTCCAAGGGTAAGAGAAGAAATTGGACCCCAAAAGTTGTTGTACAATTTGTCCTGAGTATGCTGATACGCCATATGTGGGGGTAAACTACTGTTTGGGCGGATGGGAGAGCTCGGAAGGGAAGGAGCGCCGTTTGACTTTTCAATGCAAAATTGACAGGAATTGAGATGGGATGCCATGTTGCGTTTGGAGAGCCACTGATGTGCCTAAACATTGAAACCCCCTACAAGTGACACCATTTTGGAAAGTAGACCCCCTAAGTAACTTATCTAGAGGTGTGGTGAGCACTTTGACCCACCAAGTGCTTCACCGAAGTTTATAATTCAGAACCGTAAAAATAAAAAATCATATTTTTTCACAAAAATTATCTTTTCGCCCCCAATTTTTTATTTTCCCAAGGGTAAGAGAAGGAATTGGACCCCAAAAGTTGTTGTACAATTTGTCCTGAGTACGCTGACACCCCATATGTGGGGGTAAACCACTGTTTGGGCGGATGGGAGAGCTCGGAAAGGAAGGAGCGCCGTTTGACTTTTCAATGCAAAATTGACAGGAATTGAGATGAGACGCCATGTTGCGTTTGCAGAGCCCCTAATGTACCTAAATAGTAGAAACCCCTCACAAGTGACACCATTTTGGAAAGTAGACCCCCTAAGGAACTTATCTAGATGTGTGGTGAGCGCTTTGACCCACCAAGGGCTTCACAGAAGTTTATAATGGAGAGCCGTAAAAATAAAACAAAAATTTTTTCCCACAAAAATTATTTTTTAGCCCCCAGTTTTGTATTTTCCCGAGGGTAACAGGAGAAATTGGACCCCAAAATTTGTTGTCCAATTTGTCCTGAGTACGCTGATACCCCATATGTGGGGGGAAACCACTGTTTGGGCGCATGGGAGGGCTCGGAAGGGAAGGAGTGCCATTTGAATGCAGACTTAGATGGAATGGTCTGCAGGTGTCACATTGCGTTTGCAGAGCCCCTAATGTACCTAAACAGTAGAAACCCCCCACAAGTGACACTATTTTGGAAACTAGACCCCCTAAGGAACTCATCTAGATGTGTTGTGAGAGCTTGGAACCCCCAAGTGTTTCACTACAGTTTGTAACGCAGAGCTGTGAAAATTAAAAAAAAAAATCTTTCCCCCCAAAATTATTTTTTAGCCCCCAGTTTTGTATTTTCCCGAGGGTAAGAGGAGAAATTCGACCCCAAAAGTTGTTGTCCAATTTGTCCTGAGTACGCCGATACCCCATATGTTGGGGGGAACCACCGTTTGGGCGCATGGGAGGGCTCGGAAGGGAAGGAGTGCCATTTGGAATGCAGACTTAGATGGAATGGTCTGCAGGCGTCACATTGCGTTTGCAGAACCCCTAATGTACCTAAACAGTAGAAACCCCCCACAAGTGACCCCATGTTGGAAACTAGATCCTCCAGGGAACTTATCTAGATGTGTTGTGAGAACTTTGAACCCCCAAGTGTTTCACTACAGTTTATAACGCAGAGCTGTAAAAATAAAAAATCTTTTTTTCCCACAAAAATTATTTTTTAGCCCCCAGTTTTGTATTTTCCCAAGGGTAACAGGAGAAATTGGTCCCCAACAGTTGTTGTCCTATTTGTCCTGAGTACGCTGATACCCCATATGTTGGGGTAAACCCCTGTTTGGGCACACGGGAGAGCTCGGAAGGGAAGAAGCACTGTTTTACTTTTTCAATGCAGAATTGGCTGGAATTGAGATCGGACGCCATGTCGCATTTGGAGAGCCCCTGATGTGCCTAAACAGTGGAAACCCCCAATTATAACTGAAACCCTAATCCAAACACACCCCTAACCCTAATTCCAACGGTAACCCTAACCACACCTCTAACCCTGACACACCCCTAACCCTAATCCCAACCCTATTCCAAACCCTAAATGTAATCTAAACCCTAACTGTAACTTTAGCCCCAACCCAAACTGTAGCCCTAGCCCTAACTCTAGCCGTAACCCTAGCCCTAACCCTAACCCTAGCCCTAACCCTAGCCCTAACCCTAACCCTAGCCCTAGCCCTAACCCTAGCCCTAACCCTAGCCCTAACCCTAGCCCTAACCCTAGCCTTAGCCCTAGCCCTAACCCTAACCCTAGCCCTAACCCTAGCCCTAATGGGAAAATGGAAATAAATACATTTTTTTAAATTTTTCCCTAACTAAGGGGGTGATGAAGGGGGGTTTGATTTACTTTTTATAGTGGGTTTTTTAGCGGATTTTTATGATTGGCAGCCGTCACACACTGAAAGACGCTTTTTATTGCAAAAAATATTTTTTGCATTACCACATTTTGAGAGCTATAATTTTTCCATATTTTGGTCCACAGAGTCATGTGAGGTCGTGTTTTTTGCGGGACGAGTTGACGTTTTTATTGGTAACATTTTCGGGCACGTGACATTTTTTGATCGCTTTTTATTCCGATTTTTGTGAGGCAGAATGACCAAAAACCAGCTATTCATGAATTTCTTTTGGGGGAGGCGTTTATACCGTTCCGCGTTTGGTAAAATTGATAAAGCAGTTTTATTCTTCGGGTCAGTACGATTACAGCGACACCTCATTTATATCATTTTTTATGTTTTGGCGCTTTTATACGATAAAAACTATTTTATAGAAAAAATAATTATTTTTGCATCGCTTTATTCTCAGGACTATAACTTTTTTATTTTTTTGCTGATGATGCTGTATGGCGGCTCGTTTTTTGCGGGACAAGATGACGTTTTCAGCTGTACCATGGTAATTTATATCTGTCTTTTTGATCGCGTGTTATTCCACTTTTTGTTCGGTGGTATGATAATAAAGCGTTGTTTTTTGCTTCGGTTTTTTGGTTTTTTTTCTTACGGTGTTTATTGAAGGGGTTAACTAGTGGACCAGTTTTATAGGTCGGGCCTTTACGGACGCGGCAATACTAAATATATGTACTTTTATTGTTTTTTTTTATTTATTTAGATAAAGAAATGTATTTATGGGAATAATATTTTCTTTTTTTTCAGTATTTAGGAATATTTTTTTTTTCTACACATTTGGAAATTTTTTTTTTAACTTTTTTACTTTGTCCCTGGGGGGGACATCACAGATCGGTGATCTGACAGTGTGCACAGCACTCTGTCAGATCACCGATCTGAGAGCAGTGCAGGCTGCTTCACAGTGCCTGCTCTGAGCAGGCTCTGTGAACCCACCTCCCTCCCTGCAGGACCCGGATCCGCGGCCATCTTGGATCCGGGTCTGGAGCAGGCAGGGATGGAGGTAAGACCCTCGCAGCAACGCGATCACAGCGCGTTGCTGCGGGGGGCTCAGGGAAGCCCGCAGGGAGCCCCCTCCCTGCGCGATGCTTCCCTGCACCGCCGGCACATCGCGATCATCTTTGATCGCGGTGTGCCAGGGGATAATGTGCCGGGGGCGGTCCGTGACCGCTCCTGGCACATAGTGCCGGATGTCAGCTGCGATAGGCAGCTGACACCCAGCCGCGATCGGCCGCGCTCCCCCCGTGAGCGCCGCCGATCGCGCTGGACGTACTATCCCGTCCGTGGTCATAGGGGCCCACCCCACCTCGACGGGATAGTACGTCCCATGTCAGAAAGGGGTTAAACAACACATTTTGAAATCCATTCTTTCCTTTTACCCTTGTCAAAATAAGAAAAAAATTGGATCTGAAGTAAATTTTTTGTAAAAAAAGTTAAATGTTCATTTTTTTTTCAAAATATTCCTGTGAAACACCTAAAGGGTTAAGGAACTTCTTGAATGTGGTTTTGAGCACCTTTATGGGTGCAGTTTTTAGATTGGTGTCACTTTTGGGTATCTTCTATCATATAGACTCCTCAAAGTGAATTCAAATGTGATGTGGTCCCTAAAAAAATAGCTTTGTAAATTTTGCTGGAAAAATCGCTGGTCAAATTTGAACCCTTAGGCTGCCGTTACACTAGCAGTATTTGGTCAGTATTTTACATCAGTATTTGTAAGCCAGAACCAGGAGTGGAACAATTAGAGGAAAAGTATAACAGAAACATATGCACCACTCCTGCATTTATCACCCACTCCTGGTTTTGGCTTACACATACTGATGTAAAATACTGACCAAATACTGCTAGTGTGATGGCAGCCTTATGGTTACAAAATTTTGCTCATGTAAAGTAAACATGTGAGAAATGTTATTTATTAACTATTTTGTGTGACATATCTCTGTGATTTAAGGGCATGAAAATTCATAGATGGAAAATTGCTTAATTTTCCACATTTTCACCAAATTTCCATTTTTTTCACAAATAACCGCAAGTCATACTGAAGAAATTTTACCACTGTCATGAAGTACAATATGTCAAGAAAAAACATTCTCAGAATCACCAGGATACATTGAAGCATTCCAGAGTTGTTACCTCATAAAATGACAGTGGTCAGAATTGTAAATATTGGCCCTGTCATTAATGTGCAAACCACCCTCGGGGGTAAAGGGGTTAATAGACTTTTAGATATTCTTGGATAGATTTTGTTGCTGTATAAGCCTAAAAAACTTGTTCAAAATTTTAGGCTTCGTGCACACGTTCCAGATTTGGAGCATTTTTGTCTCATTTTTTCGGCGCGGATTTGTCACAATAACAGATTCCAGAAAAGTGAATTAGAAACCTAAAATGTCATGCACATGTTAAGTATTTTTGAATTGCAGGTGTGGTGCAAAAAATATTCTGCAGCATGTCAATTCTCTGTGCGTTTATGCCCTTTGTTTTTCACCATTGACTTCACTCAAATCAAGCATGTCAAAAAGGCCACAAAGACTTGCGCTTTTGCTGGTGCGTTTTTCCTGCCAAGAGATGTAGAAATGGTATTATGTTGCTCACCCATAGACTATTCTGTGGTCTGGAGTACATTTAGTTGGTATAAACCCCTCAAAAAACTTGTTAAAAAAACGTATTGGTAGCATATTGCTCATCCATAGGGAATTACATCTTCTTGGATACAGTTCATTGCTATATAAGCCTCAAAAAACGTGTTAAAAAATTATATTGCTCATCCATGGAGTTTACTATATTCTTGGGTAGATTTCGTTGCTATATAAGCCTCAAAAAAGTGTTCAAAATTTTAAGCTGTGTGCACGCATTGCAGGTTTGGTGCCTTTTTGTAGCGTCTTTCCAGCACGGATTTGTGACAAAACTTGGGGCAAAACCTAATGACGGCAAAATGAATGAGAAACCTAAAGAGTCATGCACATTTTATGTATTTTTTACTTGCAGATTTGGTGCAGACAATAATCTACAGCATGTCAATTCTCAATGTCTAATACAGGGTGTATATGAGTCCCTAATATTTGGCAATTCTTGCTTCCATCATAAATGAAACTGAAAATTCCTATTTTTTTATTAATAAAAAAAATCAATTTAGATTTGGTTAAATTTAAAGTTTTTTAAAATCCTTTTTAAATTTTGCCTTATAATACAAGTCATTATATGGGGAAAAGTGTTTCTAAACTTTTTTCCTGTAAAATGCAATTTCACAATGGTTTAGAATGTTTTATTGTCTCTCCTTAAAGTGGCATAAAAGTGTGATGTCATTGTTCTCAGCAGGGATCTGGAAGTCCAAGATGCTTCCAGGGTTCTTCCCCATGCTGTTCTCCTTCCATTCAGCACTTTTCCCATCCATTTGAACATTTTTACTGCCCCCCAGATCTCTTTGTAGGGTCTGCCAGAAAAAAAAGGTCTACTTTCCCTTTGTCTCCCGTTTTACTTGTTACTCAAAATGAGCATTCAAGTGTTAGGACTTGCTTAGTTAGAGCAACGAGTACCTGAGCATTTTAGTGCTCGTTCATCCCAATTATTTTGTAATTAGTCTATGGTCTAGGCCATATGTTGTGCTCATTTAATAGTACACACTATTCTCTCTTATTAGCTATCTGATATTTGTCCTTCGTAGTCGAAGATGACCATGACTTCAGGATTTAGAGGAGGATCAGAGACTGTGGGTCTGGAGATGACTGATTAGGCCAATCTTGGCCATGAAGGCTTGCAAACATACTTGACATAAGTAAGTAGATGTGGTCAGGACAGTAAATGCTGCTTGTGCCTTGCACACAGCTTGCTTTCTTTTAACCTCAAAGATTCTCCTATCTTCAGCTGCACATGTTCCTGATGTGATCCTACCTTGCCAAGCTGGATGGTCCAGGACAACATTCGTTGATGTCCACTCCAAGGGTTTTAATATACACTTTAAGGCAGTTTATGTAACTTTCTTCTGCCCCCCCAGACTGCTAGTTTTCCCTGACACAGTTCCCCGTACAGCAGTTGTTTTGGTAACTGGCTGTCTGGCATTCTGACTAAATGTCCAGCCCACCTGACTTTGGTTTTCAGTAGGAAAGTGTAAACGCTGCAGAGCCCAGCTTGTTCCAGGATTGCTGTGTCAGGAACATTGTCTTGCTACCTGATGTGAATAAGTCTGCGGAGACATCCAAGGTGAAAGTGATCGAGCTGTTTGGCATGCCGGCTGTAGACAGTCCAGGTCTTGTTGGCATAGAGTAGTGCGTTAAGTACCAATGTGCAGTAGACTTCAGCTTGGTGATAAGTCCCTTTTGCCCCCAGACGTTCTTTCTAAGTCTCCTGAAAACGGTGCTCACTTTGGCAATTCTTTTGTAGACCTCAGTGTTTATCGTAACTATATGAGAGACTGTACTGCCCAAGTAGGTGAAGTTGTCAACTGCTTTGAGGTTTGCTCCTTCACCGTAATGCGTGGCAGCTGGTATGGTTTTCCTAGAGAAGGTTGGTACATAACTTCGGTCTTTCTAGTTTTGATAGCGAAACCAAAGTTGTGAAAGCTAGTGAACGACAGTCCATTTTCATACTGTGGTTATGTTGAGTGTGCAGTAATCAGCAAATAATAAATCATGCATTACAGTCTCATACACCTTTGTAACAGCGTTCAGGAGTCTGGGGTTGAACAGCTTACAGTTAGTCCTGTACCCGACATGGATTCTGTCTTCGCAGTTGCTAAATGCATCTCTCAACATGGCAGAAAATAGCATACTGAACAGGATTGGGGGGAGTGCAAAGCCTTGTTTTATGCCATTTGTAACTGAGAAGGCCTCCAATTCGTCTCCATAATTCAGGACCTTCACCATAGCACCATTACGGGGCTGCTGGATGAGTGTGATGAACTTGCTCGGGCAGCCAAACTTTGCCATGATTTTCCACAGGCTGTCTCTGTTGACTGTGCCTTGGTCAAGTTGACAATGGTCACGAAAAGGTCACTACGATGCTAATGGCACTTTTCCTGGAGTTGACACGCTGCTAAGACCGTATCTGAATGTCCCACAATCAGCACCGAAGATGCACTGACTTACGGGTAGTAGGCCTTGCTCAAGGTGGTGGAGGAGGTGGTTGAGAAAGAGGAGAGCCAGAATCTTCCCAGTTGTGGACAGAAGGGAGATTCCTCGATGATTGTTGGAAAATTGTCAGTTGCCTTTTTTCTTGTAGATGTGGATTATGCTGACATCTTTCAACTGTTGCGGAGCCTGCTCCTTTAACCATCTTGACTGGAATAATTTAGTTATCATTTGCATTAGGAGAGGGCCGTCCTTGTTGATTTCTACCTGGGGCAGGCGAGCAATGACCCTTATAAAAATAGCTGTAATCACCATAATGCTCCGTTTTAATACTCAGGTCCTCTCTTCACACTGTGTGCTCACACTGTGTAATCCCTATACTGCCCAGTTCCTATACTATGCCTATCCTCACATTTTTATCCCCATACTGCCCTTTCACATTTTCTCACCCCGATACTGCCCCTCATACTTTTCTTCCCTACACTGTCCACTCATACTTTTCCCCACTTAACTCCTATAATGCTGGCCCCTTCACACTTTCCCCAGCATACTGCCCCATAACACATTCCACCACATAATGTCCTTTCACTCTTTTCCTCCAGCTGTTCAATCATACTCACCTCCCTTTCACCCCTCACACTTTTTCCCATATTTTACCTTCTCATACTGTCTCCTCACACATTCCACCCATACTTCCCTCTCACACATTTCCTCATACTACCCCTTCACACTTAATTTTTTATACTGTCTCTTCACACTATTGTCCAATACTTTCTCCTCACACTGTTTCCCCCCATACTTCTTCACACTTTTCTCCTTTCATACTGTCCCTTCACACTTCCCCCCATATTCTCCCCTCACGCTATCCATCCTTAATTTGACCTCCACCCCAAAATACTACCCCGCTGAATGTGCCTAGGAAAAATGCACCATCTGCCCCCAGAAGTTGTGCCCATGAAGATAACAACATCCGTTAATTCTTTTGAGATAATAGTATATTCTGGAATGGAAATGGTTGCATCAATACATTATGGCAGCCTGCAGAAATACCATGCCTTTGTAAGCTGAAGGAGCATTGATATGATCTAAAACATGCAATAAGGACATTGATCCCTTCACCCTCCACCCTGTTTTCGCCTTCCTGACCAGGCAAATGTTTTCAATTCGAAACAGTGTCAGTTTGTGAAGTATTAACTCTGGAATGTTTCAACATATCCAAGTGATTCTGAGATTGTTTTTGTGACATGTTGAACTTCATGATAGTGGTAAATTTTTGTCTATATTTTTGTGTTTATTTATGAAAATATCAAAAATTGTACAAAAAACACTGAAAATGTAGCAATTTTCAAGCTTTAAATTTGTATGCCCTTAAACTAGATACCCTATATACTCAAATATAAGCCGGCCCAAGTATAAGCTGAGACCCCTAATTTTGCCAAAAAAACTGGGAAAACTTATTGACTCGAGTATAAGCCTAGCGTGGGTAATGCAGCAGCTACTGGTAAATTTCAAAAATAAAAATAGATACCAATAAAAGTTAAATTAATCGAGACTTCAGTAGGTTAAGTGTTTTTGAATATCCATATTGAATCAGGAGTCCCATATAATGCTCCATACAGTTCTAGATGGGCCCCATAAGATGCTCCATACAAAATACGCCCCATACAATGCTCCATAAAGTTTATGATGGGCCCCATTAGATGCTCCATATTAAAATATGCCCCATATAATGCTGCATAAAAGGTTAATGATGGCCACATAAGATGCTCTATAGAATATTATGTCCCATATAACGCTGCACAAAGGTTGATGGCCCCATAAGATGCTCCATAGAATATTATGCCCCATATAACGCTGTACAAAGGTTGATGCCCCATAAGATGCTCCATAGAAAATTATGCCCCATATACAGCTGCACAAAGGTTGATGGCACATAAAAAAGATGCTCCATAGAATATTATGCCCCCATATAATGCTGCACAAAGGTTGATGGCCCCATAAGATGCTCCATAGAATAAAATGCCTCATATGCTGCTCCATAAAGGTTGATGGCCCCATAAGATGCTCCATAGAATAATATGCCCCGTATGCTGCTGCTGCGATAAAAAAAATTACATACTCACCTCTCATCGCTGGGTGCCGAGTGCTGGGGACCTGAGCAGGCGGGGATACTGGCGCACTATGGAGGCCAGGTGCCGGAGTCACCGCTGGCTCAGGCCCCCAGAACTTGCAATATTCACCTGTCCCCATTCCACTGCCATGCGCTGCTGTGTCTTCTGGGTCTCTGCAGTGGCTGTTCAGGCAGAGGGCATGCACTAAACACATCATCGCGCCCTCTCACCTGAACATCACAGCCAGAGAATGCGGAAGACACAGCGTGGCGGTGGAACGGGGACAGGGGCATATCGCATGGCTCACCCTCCCCCATCATACTCCCCCCATCCTGGCGCGGTCTCTCTGTATGTCCCTGCTTCTCCGATGGTCTCCGGCGCGTGCCGACAGCTTTTTCCTGTGTTCAGCGGTCACGTGGTACCGCTTATTAAAGTAATGAATATCCGCTCCGCCTATGGGAGTGGAGTCGCGTCCATATTCATTATTATAATGAGCAGTACCACGTGACCGCTGAATACAGGAAGAGCTGCAGGTGCCGGAGAAGCAAGGAAGTGCAGAGACCGTGCAGGGAGCAGGTAAGTATGATGAGACAGTTGCCACTCCTGCCGCTCCCCTTCCCCCGCCGACCCCCTGGGACAATGACTCGAGTATAAGCTGAGAGGGGTACTTTTAGCCTAAAAATGGGCTGAAAATGAAAATCTCAACTTATACTCAAGTATATAGCATTTTTACCACACAATAAAGATAATAAATGTCATTTACCACATGTCTACTTCACGTCAGCATCACTTTTGAACCATATTTTTTGGGGGAAATTAGAAGGGTTAAAAGTTTATTAGCATTTTCTCAACAAATTTTATAAAAACAACTTTTTTGCAGACCAAATCCTTTTAAGTGACTTTGAGAGCCCTAGGTGTTGAGTTCCCACCGCTGAACAGGGGGAATCTCAAACCACCTCTGCTGCGGTCTCTCATTCTCCTCCAGCCGGAGTGGAGCCTGCTCAGCAGAGACATCGGTCCCAGCGTCTGGCTCAGGCAGATACTGTGCGCTTGGTTACTGCTGATCTTCCTGTAATGTGCTGCTGCAGTGCAGTATAGAGCAAACTCCACCAGGGGGTGCTGGTTAAGGAAAAGAGGTTGTACACACAGTGCAGCAACACTGAACAACAACACAGGTGTCACAGGTAATGAAAGGGACGTCAGACAAGCCAAGGTCATGCACGGAGATAGCAGCGCGGTACAGAAGGGGCGAGCAGAGAATAGTTGGGGACAAGCAAGTAGTTAGAGCCTACCAGGAACGGGGTAACCAAAACGTGAGACGTAAGACGGAGTCGGGGTACAAGCCACAGGTCAGAATAAGTCATAAACGGGTGCAGGCAGACAGAGGCAAAAGGAACACTAGTACAAGTATCCAGGTCAGGTTCTCAAACCATGCAGCATGAACTATAGCTGACACTGGCCCACAGGCTGCAGTGGACTTAAATAGCTCAGCTAGCTTCAAAGTGAGGCAGAGGGGATTAACTCCCACATGACCAGTCCAGAGATATGACAGCTGAACATAAACTCAGAACTGGATCATGACACTTCCAGGCTCAGCCATTATCAGCCAGTACTGATCGGCAGCGAGCAGACGCTCCTGGGACTAAGTCCTGCTTTTCCTCTACTGAGCATACTCAAGGGACGACCTCTCATTGGAGGTCGGGGGTCACATGCTCAGGTCCTGTAGCTGCTCCTATTGGACCACTAAGAAGGTCCCGGAGAGCTTCCTCTATAAAAGGTTCGCATGGCTGCACGGCCATGCACTAGTATAAATCAGTAATTGTGTGTGTGTGTGGATGTATGCATGTTCTGGTGAAAGCTCTGAATCATTCCCATCCCTAGAGTTGATGAATGTTCCCGAATGTTGGAGCTGTCTAGCACCAGATAGTGCCATCCAGCACCAGGCACAATCTATACTGCGTCTAACCTGCAGTGACCGCCAGTGCGGTGCTGTACGCACTCTGTGCGGCTATCTCCCGTTTCTCCTGACAATCCGTCAGTGTAGGGTGGGAACTCCCGCTTGATTCCAGCATCCTCAGGTGTGGGCTCAAAAGCCTCCAAGGGTCAGATCGGAATCAATCAGCAGCATAGCGGGGGTGAATTGCAGGGATCCCACTAGTATCCATTTGCTGCACCCTGTGACTGCTAACAGGGCACAGCATTACCTTTATTCTCTGCGACTCTGTGAAGCAACAGAGTTCGCTCCTATACAGACCGGGTAACGGAACCCGTGTCTATTCTGGCGGAGTACCACCATATAGTGCCACCATTAACTAGCAGCAGGTTCCACTCTTGCATGGTGGACCCTAGGCTGCGAACGCACCTTTACTATCATTATATTTACTCCGTGCGTTCCACCAGCCCTAACACTAGGTGACAGAAAATACCCAAAAGTGACACCATTTTAAAAAACTACACCCCTCAAAGTGCTGAAAACCACATTCAAGAAGTTTATTAACCCTTTATGGGTTTCACCAGAATTAAAGCAACATGGAAGAAAAAAAATTAAAATTTTACTGATCTGCCTAAACAGTGGAAATCCCCCACAAGTGACTCCATTTTGGAAACTGCACTTCCTCAAGGAACTTATCTAGAGGTGTGGTGAACAAATTGAATACACAGATGTTCCACAGAATGTTATAGCAGTGAAATTGAAAAACATATTTTTCATGCAAAAATGTTCTTTCTGCCCCAAATTTTTCATTTTTACAAGGGTAACACCAGAAAATGCACCATAAAATTTGTTGTGAAATTTTTCCTGAGTACATCGATATCCCATATTTGGTTGAAAACTATTATTTGGGCGCACGGCAGGGCTTGCAAGGGAAGGAGAACCATTTGACTTGTGAAGCTTAAAATTGGCTGGACTAGATAGCATATGCCATGTTTTGTTTGCTTTGCCCCTGATGTGCCCAAACAGACCAAACATCCCACAAAATTTTGGAAATTACACCCCTCAGGGAACTTATCTGGAGGTGTGGTTTGATTAAGACTCAGATTCAGAGCCAAAAACCAGTTTGTGATTTTGATCCTAAATAAAAGGTACTTATTTTACTTACCACATCTTCACTAGCGTCATTGGCAGTGCATCAACACAACCTTTATATTTTTAAAATCTTTCCTAGTTCCTTTTGGTGTACCATGGATACTGGCTGGCGCTGCGCCTCACTGCCTACACTCCAAATGCTACAACCATGAACCAATGGAAGTTGCAAGCGATTTTATCATAGTAATCCCCACAGGTGCTTAACAGAATTTTTTAACATTGAACCATGAAAGTGAAACAAAACATTGTTTCCTGCAAAAATCTTGCTTTAGTCCCAGATGTTTCCTTTTCACAAGAGTAACATGAGAAAATAGACTCCGAAATAAGTTATGCAATTTCTCCTGAGTACAAAGACACCCTATATGTGATGGAAAACTACTGTTTCGTTACACGGCAGGGCTCGGAAGGGAAGGAGGGTCTATTGAATTCTAGAGTGCAATTTTGTTTGGAGTAGACTGCGGATGCCATGTCACAGTTGAAGAGCTTCACTTTGCACTGACGAGGGGCAGTACCCCGAAACGCAGTGTCTGCAATTTGAGATTCTGGTTTGGCTTTTATCCTAAGTCATGTGACAAGGCTCGCTAAAGGGTCGACGTTGACTTTTAGGATTGCTACTTCCAATAAGTGGCACTAGAGTTTTAGTCCTCTTCCTCTCTGAAGAGACAATTTGGTCTTTCTGTAGTCTCTCTGATTAATGCCCTCCTTGCCTGGGCTAAGAGATTTGGTGGGCAGCACTCTCTTGGCAGGTTTATTGTGGTACCATGTTCTTTCCATTTGATGATAATGGATTTAATGGTGCTCTGGGGGATCATCAGAGATTGGGATAATTCTCAACAACTTTGTGCTTGACTTATTTGGAGGTCTCCTTAGTCTTCATGGTGTTGTTTGGCTAGTGGTTCCTTTTGCTTACTGGGGTGCAGCCTCTGTGGCTTTTCAGAAAAGGTGTGTATATACTGACAGACCATGTGACACTTAGATGGCATACAGGCGGACTTCCTTTCATTAAGCATGAGACTTTTCAAGGTAATTGCTTGCACCAGAAATTTTTACAGGCTTCATCGCAAGAGGGGTGAATACATATGCACATGCCAGTTTTTAGTTATTTGATACTATAACTTTAATTTATGACTATGTTTTTTTTACTTCACTTTACCAACTTAGGCTATTCAGTGCTGATGCATCACACATAAATCGGATTACAAAAATATTTAAACACAGGTTGTAATGTAAAAAAACAGGTAAAAAGTCAAGAGGGTGTATAGTTTCCCAAGCCATTGTACGTTGTAGTGCCTATAATCATAAAAATATCCAAAAAATACATTCATTATTATAGTGGCTAGAGACATGTCAATGTCCTCTCCATCATTGTTCAGTGAGTAAACAGGTGAGTTACTACATTATACAACCTATATAAGGATACATAGTATCCAAAAACACCACTCATAGAAATGTAAAATTGAATATAATTTTATTACAAAAGAAATTATATTGTGTAATGTTCCCTTGTTTCTATATTGTGTAAACTGTATGTTAGAGTCAGGGATAGCAAGAGTTAATTCGGTGGGCTGGACTTGCAGCCTCAAAAGGACAGGAAGTTCTTGACTCCTGAGCAGATCCCGAGCAAGCTTGCCCATGGCAGGCTGTGCTCCAGCTATGGGAGCACAACATTCCCCCAGAGGGGAGAAAAGATTGCCACAGGACTGTCAGGCAATAAACACGGGCATTAGGACTAAGGAGATGCCCTCCAAGAGACTGTTAGCTCCCAGGAGCCAATTGTGAGCTGATGCTTCGGCTGCTGCTGTTGCCGATGGATCAGCATCTTTGAATTTGGACAGCTCAGTAATTGTTACCTTCTTCTCTACTTCATCTTCACTAAACAAGTTGCCACTGTTGGGCTCTAAAAAGTGTGATGCATGGTGCATCCAGAGGACACCGTTCCAGCATGGAGAGCAGCCGTGTGACAGAGGTAGCCAACTGTGACCTAGGGCTGGGACTAGAACTGTCTTTTCATTTAGAAGGGGCCGGGGTGCTCAATGACTGTGACCTAGTGTACTCGCCCATGACTATCACCCCGTACCACGTTGTTACTTTTGCACAATGCCACAACAGCCACTATGAGTGTTTTGCTGTTTCGCTTTCGGCGACTTCATTTGATCAGTATTCTTTGGTTTAGCAAATTTGCAATTTTACTGTTACTCATAGTGTGACGTCTCTCTACCACTTCCTTTTTTCTACACTTCATTTATTTTCCTTTCTTGAATCCTCCAACATATATCAGTAACTATGAGGTTCATGTTTTTAATATAATTTCTTTTGTAATAAATTTCTATTCAACTTTACATTTCTGTGAGTGGTGTTTTTGGATACTCTGTATCCTTATATAGGTTGTATATTGTAGTGCCGATATAGCTCGTGCTTCTGTAGATACGGACCCCATAAATAGGCAGGCTCTCATCGCTACAGAAATGCCAAATATGTGGATGCTAAATGTGGTTTAGGCACACTGCGGGGCTCAGAAAGCAGTAAGCCCATATAGTAAAAATGGCGGCAACACAGGTGCAAAATACTGATGAGACAACTACTCACAACTTAGCAATTCATGGAGGGGGTGATTGTTTAGCATTAAATTGCACAAAAGCCTGTAAATCATCCCTTTTTAATTGGATCAGAGAAGTAATTGTAAAAGACCAGAGGTCCGAGTAGATCCAGTGAGTCACAAACTGAGACGGAGGCAGAAATAACAGCACTTTCTTTACTAAAATGGGAGTTGAACTTAGATTCAGTGTTGTATAAAACAGTCTCAGATTCCCATTAATTACATGCACCTAGCCACAGCTGAAATCATTGGGCCAACCCCAAAGTTCCCAAATTACGTGTATTACACTACGGCTCAGAAGAAATTTACCTAAACAATAGGTCAAAACAAGGTATTGAATAAACTATTTGAGAAACAGGTAATCCAGTGAAGAGGACTTATGGGAGCCCATGGGATGGCACACTGAATATAAACTTATTAAAACCCACAATATCAATATATAGAAGTATAACAGTCGTTCTTATATATATTCAACCTAGGGATACCCGGGTATCTATTGTTATGGTACCGCTAACCTGTGGTGGATCCCCACACAGGCATTTGATTTACGTTGGCTGCAGCCAGTCCCAAAAATCTTTGGCTCCAAAAATATCCACAGCAAACACACAGATCCGCGTCTTGTTGGCCGATGCCTAACCCACACGCCGGGGACTTACAGTTCTGTAGACTCAGGGCACGGTCCAGGGGTAAAGAAACACTTCACCGGGGCTTGTCAGGATCCCTTCAATATGGATGGTACAGGATACCGTCTCTCCTCAAGCAGTCACTCACTATTTCCCTGGGAGCAAACTGCCTGCTTTTGCACAGGAAAGATGTCTTCTGATGATTTTTCAGCTACTGGCCACCTGGTCTGTCTCCACACTAAGTCTCCAGCCCAGTACAGCATGGACTCCACAGAGCTCCAAAGTCAAACAGCTCTCAAATGCTCTGCACTTATCCCAAAGCAGAAACACAGGCTCAAAGAAGAAGGGAATAACGACCCTCACAAAAGCTGGCAAAGAACAGTCTTATCAGAGTTCAGTCTTCTCATCTCTTCCCAGCGTCTCACACCGAAGTCTCTCTGCTGCCTCTCCCTTTACCTTCCTTCAGTTTCCCTTTACACAGGGTCTCCCAAGCTGCCCCTGCTCCCAGCTCAGACAGGCAAAAGCAGCAGGGTCCTAATGCTCTCCTGGTGCTATTACAGTTCACACTCTTACATAATCATGGACTGTTATCTTCTGGCAGGGCAGGACCCTTCAATTTCCATTAAGGCATACTCTATCTGAACTACCTTAGTGTCTTGGGCAGAATAGATACATATTGCATTAGAGCACATTTGCAGACCTGTCTTGTGGTTATCAAACTCTACGTTTTACAAGTATTGTAGACTGAACATCTTATCTTCTGAGGGTTCTGTCCAGGCTTGGACTGGCTGACAGAAGAACAGGAAAATCCTCTGGTGGGCCCCCTGTGCAAGAGTGGGCCACCACGCTCTTATGTGAGCAGTATTTGGCACAATATGAATCCCTACGTAGAGACAAAGCCAGCATCTTATTCATGTAACAATCTACCCAATTCATTGCTATATAAATTTGTGATTGAGATTAATGTCACGTTTGCATGAAGTTGAAAAGTGGGACCCTGGAGTTGGTTACTGGTGGGCCATTCCGACACTGGTTCTGTCTTTGGCAGAGGAGTTCTGGAGTAAGTATGGTCTAGCAACAAATCTCTCCTCTCATTATTGCGGAACAAATCCCTTTTTATGCTGCCGTGGGACGTCCAGGTAGAATAACCGTTATATGTTTAAAATTTTCTTTTCCTGGTGTCTGTAAGCAGCACAACTTTCCCATTCTTGAATAAAATTTATTTCATGCATTCCAAAAAGGAATTGGTTCCTTTCCAAGGTCTTTTATACATGATTATGGTGTGTAATTGATTAATTAATTACTTAGTTATTGGTACTAATGTGTCTTCTACCATGAGTAGAGGTCAAGATAGTTAAGCCTTTTTGTGCTGCCTACAGATGTCAGGAAAAGAAAATTTCAGGTAAATACAATTTATGCTATGTAGATAGACTATAGCATAACATTTAATTTATCATATTAACAAACTTTATAAAGGAGCCTTTAAAATAAAGAACAGCAGAATTTCATTAACATTAATTACTTAAAAATGATGTCCTGTTTGCACACCAGCAGTTTAGTATACAGTATGATATGTTTACTATATTGCTTTGTTTTTGTTTTATTTGCTTTTCCATTGAACTCGGGTTGTCTTTTTAATTTTAATTGTGTTTCTGTCATATATTTTTTTAATTCAACACTAAGGATTAGAATTTTGGCTGCATATAACATTTGGTTCATTTAACCTTTAGAGATTCATTAATCTGTGTGTACTGTACCTAAGAAGGACCTTGGAAGATTTTCTGTCAAATAAAGCACAGCCTAGTGTTCTGCTAGAGCCAAAACTGAGAATATATTGTTTAGAGCAGGAAGCTTTAAATCATTAACTTTGTAATTTGTGCTGTTTCTCTGTTACTTATACTGTTTATACATATATTTGCCAACACTAAAGCTTAGTTCAGAATGGGTTTTTACAAATTATATTTTAACAAAAACACACTTGTAATGGTGTACTGATGCTTTTCTTATGGAAATGTCTGCTTTGTACAGTACTAACATGTAGACATACAGGAATAAGATTGTATATAGTACGGTGTATTATCACCCATTGATAGGATGGAAAAACTTCCCAGGTGGTCTAAACACTAGGACCCCCAACAATCCTGAGAATGGCACTCTGGAACCTGGGAACCAGGCTGCAGAGGTCCGTCTTGCATGGAGTGGAAGTGCGCAATCTCACCCTACTATCTATTGGACTTTCCGACAATGCTGAGCTCAGCTTTCTCCAGCATTGAATGATGAAAGGTAACTCATGTAAGTTCATACGGGAGTTCAAAATATTATAAGAAATGGAGATACCTTTCTAAAAGCTTTTTGACCAAAAATAAACCTCTGTATTGAGGAAGTTGAGAAAACTTCTAACTATGAGAAGTTTCAGCAGTAAATTGACATACTACAGAGCAACTTCTCACCAAACAACAAGAGTAAGCATCATGGATGGCATTATTGGGATGAAGGAATATTATATCAAATATTCTGCCTCAAGTACTTTTCTAGTTAAGAAATGTTTGGTAAAATGTTCTCAATTTGAACCCATTTCTGGGTACAATCCTCCCAACCAATCTTTTAGTAACGGTCAGGATTTCTGTTGTCTTTCTACAGTTTAAAAAGCAAAAAAAGAAGAATATCCAGCTCAACGAGACAGTGAAAAGTAAAAACTTGGTACTTTATTCACTTCATATAGAAGCAGAGGATAAAAACATCAGCACAATAAGGATAAAAACACTATCTATCTACGCGTTTCAGGTGGCAAAGCACCCTTAATCATGATATCATGATTAAGGGTGCTTTGCCACCTGAAACGCCTACGTAGTAAAGGTGGCTCATTTTTTAACCTGCCCCATTATAAAAAGTGCACCTTTTACACCCTTAAAAGGAAAACGTCTATTTCTTATTCTCATGGTATGTCATCAATTTAAAAGGGGATACCAATGAAACAGAATGAACTTTAAGTGGCAAAACAAGTTTATCGATAAGAGCATGTCTTCAGAATGTCTTGGTGACTTTTAGGTTTGCAGGAGCTAAGAAAACATCAGTGTTCAATAATAGCATTTCAGTTTCTTTCGTTTTACATCCATGTGTACCAATTAAAAACATTTCTATAATATTTACTGAAATCATTTTTAAGGAAGCCAAATTCATCAGTCATTGTTCTTATCTTATGAAATGCTTCTGTATACTGCTGAAAAAAATCCGATCAGTTATTTGTACCAATCCCATTTAAAAAATTTTTTTATCAAGTATTTCTTCAGTGTGAGAGGTCTGGAAGTAGAATAAAAGTAAAGAAAGCAGAAGGACCCTCAACGTTCACTCATCGTTCTATCTTCATCAAGAAATTGTTTAGAAAAAGAGCATAAATCAATGATTATTTCCATGAAGATGTCACAAAACAAATAATTATCTCACTACTGTTGCCTAATATTAATATGATATAGGAGTAATATGTATGTGTTTGTGTAGGCTTCCACCCATTTAAAAAAACACACTGGGAGGGATTATTGTCTTCTCTTGAAAGTTATTTTTTGGAGGGTTGTTGTTTTTTTCCTTGAAATTGGAACTTGTGTTTAATCCTCTGTGCCATAGAGTTTCTATCGGGCACCATGTGTACTGAAATATGCTCCTCAAGCAGTTATGACGTTAGCACATACGCTGATCAGTTAAAGCAGTAAACTACCAGCCTTACATTGTCCACCTTTTGCTTCCATTAGAGTCCATTAGAGTCTGATCGCCAGAAGCTTGAATACCAACACACCTCAAATGCTGTCCTGCAGTGCCTCAAACCAAGATGTTAGCAGCAGATGATTTAAGTCCTGAAAGAGGCAAAGTGGGGTCTGTTTGCATTGAAATTATTTTTTAGAACATCCCACAAATGCTTAATCAGGTCAAGTCAACACATTAATGTCCCGTTCCTTAAGCCTTAAGGCAATATCATTGCCATTAAGGGGTGTACTCGGTCTTCAACAATGTTTAGGGGGTTGGAAAATGCAAGTAACTTTGGCTGGAGCCATACCATCATTGCGGTATGACATAGACAGTGTCACGCCAACTCGGCTAATCAAAAGCAGCATCGGGGATCCCGCAAGCCAAGAGATTTGTGAGCCTCCCACTTAATTGGCCAGAGACTACTGACCTGGTTGATGGACTGGAGACCTGCAAATCGGCACTCAACCACAACCAATGCAGCTTCATACACAGCAAGCTATGCACCGTAAGAAGACACAATGCTTTGGTTCTGACAGCCTCATAAAACAGCATTAAAAGTGCTGCCTGGTCTTATGATATTTATGACCTATCTTTAGCTATTTTGAGCTACGGTGAGTGTTAACGATGATTAAAGCTGCAACAGACTAGGAGAAGAGTTGCAGTTCTTATCAATAGCTTACACGCAATGAATGGAGCTCTGCTGTTCCAGCTCCATTCACTGTTTACATCCTGTCATCACCGGAGCCAGACAGTGAGCTCCAATTAGAGATGACATCACCCGTGAGTCACTGAATGTAAACGTTTGGTTCTGACACAGACTGCAATGAATAAAGTGGACTCACTGTATGGCCTGCACATGGTACACATATTTGGAAACAACAACTCCTAGCATAGTCATACTATTGTTCAAGTCATACTATGATATGTAGTTTCACACTGTACAAACTATTGGCCTGATTCATGAATGCTTTTAATCTTTGAAAAGTCACATAATTTTGTTGCAACTAAGAACTTTTGGTCCTCATACGATTTTCATCAGCTCCTTCAAAGTTGGGGGCATGGTGACCACCGTTTGTCAAATACATGATGAGCAAAGGTGAGCACCACTCATCTGATGCTTCTGATTCATGAACAACCCTGGTTTTGATGAATTGCGCCCTCTAAGAATAACACTCATTTTTGACAATGACATTCAAATCTTTATACCTACCCATTTTTACTGCTTTCAACACTTCAACTCAACTCTTCTCCTACTGCCTTAGATATCTCACTCCTTGACAGGTATGGAGATAATTTATTCACTTCACCTGTCAGTGGTTTTAATATTGTGGTTAATCAGTTAATCAATCTCATTCTAAGCTCTTCATTTACTCTACAATACTGCAATAATATGTCTTAAAGTGTAATAAATAATAATCATTTTAATTTATATTTAATAAATTAATATTACACTTGAAAATAAACAGCTTGAAAATCATGGAAACACCTTTTTGACAGGAGAAGTATTAACGTCCAGTTGACAATTTATTTATACAATTCCAGATGGAATAACAAACACAGTAAAATGTAGAAATCTAAGAAAAGACATTTGACCTCTTCCCTGTATTCCTTTAATGACCAGATCATTTTTTGCTTTTGAGCATTAGTTTTTTCTCCTTTCTTTACAAAATTCATAACTTTCTTATTTTTTCCATCTACTGTATATTTGTGGGTATGTTTTTTAGCGGGATAAGTTGTGGTTTTGAATCAACATGTCTATTGATCCTGTTAAATCCATAATTCCAAAACTTTTCAGTATTGGTATTGTAATTTCAATTTCTAATTTCTAGGATTGTATATAGAACTCCTGGTGATAGACAGCTATGAAGGTCAGAGAGCAAAATGACAACTGCAAGATTTAAAGTAACTCTCTTTCTTTCTTTCTCTCTCTCTCTATATATATATATAATATCAATAGTTATATGAAAAAAATCTTAGTATGTTTAACAGGATTATTTATGTAAATAATAAGTAATTTTCTTTAACCATTTTTTCTATAGACACATATAAAAGGAGAAGTATTTGGTAGATGACCTATTCTTAGGAAGGCTAAGACTTAGCCTATCTGTCAATCTAGTGTTTTCCAAATTTAAAATCATAATGATCTGTGGATACATTTTTCCATAATTTAGAACATGCTGCATCAAGAATTAGTACTGTTTCATATATTATACATGTTACCTTGGGAATACTCTTAATTTTTAAATGATTCCATGTAGAGTAATTACTGTGCCTAGATTTCTCATTTGCAAGGACAGCTGGTTATAAATGTCAAGTGGCCTGCGAATTTGCTGAGCAATATATTTTTTTCCCAAACTGTCAGTTCATTTTTCCAGTAGAAGAAAACACCACAGTAAGCCCTTTACTAGAATGTTCTATTAGAGCTGTCCTTCAGTATTACTTAGCAAATAAGTAATTTAAAGACCCACAAACGGTAAACTTACAGTATACTGAAATAATATATTAAGTTAATATTGCCAACTATATAATAAATAATAATTTTTATTTCTATAGCACCAATATGTTCCACAGCACTTTACAATTAAGCGCGGACATGTGCAGGTAAGAAAAACGATACAATGTTTCACATTTCGACAAGGAGGAGTGAGGGCTGTGCTTATAATCTATAAGGGGGACACAATAGAAAGAATGTGTTTGTTAAGTATGATCCAGCCATCATTATAATAAATAAGGGAATTTCATAATTATGCTGCATGATCTCATTATTAGCCAGGATTTGTCTAGGCAAAGTTACCAAGTGGAATTGGGTGCATGGAGGATGTGAAGACAGATGAATAGGAAGGACCAGATTATGGTTAACATTTCAAAGGAGGGAATGGGGAGAGTTACATTACTGAGTTTAGGTGACAGGCCTGTCTAAACAGATGTGTTTTTAAAGCACACTTAAAAACATGGGTGCAAGATATTAGTCGGATCGATTGAGGTAGTGCATTCTAGTAGACTGGTGCAGCATGAGAGAAGTCTTGGAGATGGAGGTGCAAGTTTCGGACTATGAAGGATATTAGTCTTACATCAGTTGCAGAACGGAGGCACGGGAAGGGCGATAGACAGAAATGAGGTGATATAGGACAGTGCAGAACTGTGGAGAGTTTTATGGGTGAGAGATATGAGTTTACAGTTATGGCCAAAAGTATTGACACCTCTGCAATTCTGTCAGATAATACTCAGTTTATTCCTGAAAATGATTGCAATCACAAATTCTTTGGTATTATTATTTTATTTAATTTGTCTTGAATGAAAAAACACAAAAGAGAATGAAGCAAAAAGCAAAACATAGGATCATTTCACACAAAACTCCAAAAATGGGCCAGACAAAAGTATTGGCACCCTCAGCCTAATACTTGGTTGCACAACCTTTAGCCAAAATAACTGCGACCAACCGCTTCCGGTACCCATCAATGAGTTTCTTACAATGCTCTGCTGGAATTTTAGACCATTCTTCTTTGGCAAACTTCTCCAGGTCCCTGATATTTGAAGGGCGCCTTCTCCACACTGCCATTTTTAGATCTCTCCACAGGTGTTCTATGGGATTCAGGTCTAGACTCATTGCTGGCCACCTTAGAAGTCTCCAGTGCTTTCTCTCAAACCATTTTCTAGTGCTTTTTGAAGTGTGTTTTGGGTCATTGTCCTGCTGGAAGACCCATGACCTCTGAGGGAGACTCAGCTTTCTCACACTGGGCCCTACATTATGCTGCAAAATTTGTTGGTAGTCTTCAGATTTCATAATGCCATGCACACGGTCAAGCAGTCCAGTGCCAGAGGCAGCAAAGCAACCCCAAAACATCAGGGAACCTCCACCATGTATGACTGTAGGGACCGTGTTCTTTTCTTTGAATGCCTGTTGTTTTCTCCTGTAAACTCTATGTTGATGCCTTTGCCCAAAAAGCTCTATTTTGTCTCATCTGACCAGAGAACATTCTTCCAAAACGTTTTAGGCTTTTTCAGGTAAGTTTTGGCAAACTCCAGGCTGGCTTTTTTATGTCTCGGGGTAAGAAGTGGGGTCTTCCTGGGTTTCCTACCATACAGTCCCTTTTTATTCAGACGCCAACGGTAGGTATGGGTTGACACTGTTGTACCCTCGGAATACAGGGCAGCTTGAACTTGTTTGGATGTTAGTCGAGGTTCTTTATCCAACATCCGCACAATCTTGCGTTGAAATCTCTTGTCAATTTTTCTTTTTGTCTACATCTAGGGAGGTTAGCCACAGTGCCATGGGCTTTAAACTTCTTGATGACACTGCGCACAGTAGACACAGGAACATTCAGGTCTTTGGAGATGGACTTGTAGCCTTAAGATTGCTCATGCTTCCTCACAATTTGGTTTCTCAAGTCCTCAGACAGTTCTTTGGTCTTCTTTCTTTTCTCCATGCTCAATGTGGTACACACAAGGACACAGGACAAAGGTTGACTTTAATCCATGTCAACTGGCTGCAAGTGTGACAAGCCTATAACCTGCAGTAACCACCGATCGACCAAACCGCTGCATGACCAGCTCTCCCCTCGCCTACTGTATTCTCACCCATCCCTTGTAGATTGTGAGCCTTCGCGGGCAGGGTCCTATCTCCTCCTGTACCAGTTATGACTTGTATTGTTTAAGATTATTGTACTTGTCTTTATTATGTATACCCCTCCTTACATGTAAAGCGCCATGGAATAAATGGCGCTATAACAATGAATAATAATAATAATTTAGTTATTGCCAACACCTGTTAGGTGCCACAGGTAAGTTACAGGTGCTGTTAATTACACAAATTAGAGAAGCATCACATGATTTTTTGAACATTGCCAATACTTTTGTCCACTTTTTTGTCCATAAAAAAATGTTTGGTGTGTAATTATATCCAATTTGGCTTTAGGACAATTCTTTTTGTGTTTTTTTCATTTAAGACAAATTAAATGAAGATAATAATAACAAAGAATTTGTGTTTGCAATCATTTTCAGGAAGAAACTGAGTATTATCTGACAGAATTGCAGGGGTGTCAATACTTTTGGCCGCAAATGTATGTGTGGGGCACATATGACATAAATGGTGTTTCTGTAAAAACCTTGTGGTCAAGTACTTGGGCTTTTTGCTTCTTTCAGGACTCTAAGCCGAGAAGTTGGTTCAAAGAATTGATGTGATTTGTATGATTTGACATAAAATCAATCTGATCTCATACATTGAAGAATGACAAGTTTACTTTATTTTCTAAAGAGTGGAATTGGTTCACTGGAAATTGCATTCTGTGTTACAAACCTCGACAAAACCTGAAAGCTGATGAACAGCTTTTTCCAAATAAATCAAAATGTGCTTTAACTAATGTTGAGCGATAGTGTTGAGGCGGACGCTCGCAGCAGTGACAGCCAGGGTTCTTCGGAGGGGTGAGTATAGCCATATTTTTTGTTTTTATTCTTTATTTTTTACATTAATATGGATCCCAGGGCCTGAAGGAGAGTTTCCTCTCCTTCAGACCCTGGGAACCATACGCACCGCACACTCCGATACCGATTTCCGATATCACAAAAATATCGGATCTCGGTATCGGAATTCCGATACAGCAAGTATCGGCCGATACCCAATACTTGCAGTATCGGAATGCTCAACACTAGCTTTCACCCAATTTATAGCCAATAAGCCAGACAAATTTGGAATGAAATTCTAGCTAGTAGTTGATGTAGAATCCAAATACCTCTGCAACAGGTTTCCATATTTGGGAACAGATGAACAACGACCGCCTAAGCAGTCTCTTGCAGAGCATGTTGCTCTCAAACTAATAAATCCATTTTTGAACATGTGACGAATTGTTACAGATAACTTTTTCAACTTATTGAAACTTGCCAATACACTGAAAGCAAAGAGAACAAGCATTGTGGAAACGGTGAATTGTGAAAGAGATTAAATCTTTGGCAAACAAACAACGAACAAATACATGCAAGATTATTCTGATGAATAATGATGACATCACTTTTACAGTTTCACAAGTTAAGCCAAATAAGAATGCTATTTTGCTCGGTAGCTTTCCCCCACATGTAGAAATTTGAAACAACAAGAAAAAAACCTGGACGTAGTAAAGTTTTACATTAAAACAAAGGTTGGAGTAGGCATAGTAGGCCGGATGGCTCAAAAGCACACTACAAAATCTGGAAGCCGCCAATGCCTTGTTCAGGTGTTTTGTAATTTACTTGATTTATCAGCTATAACTGCAGGAGTACTCTATGGAACAGTAAAGGTACCGTCACACATAGCGACGCTGCAGCGATACCGACAACGATCCGGATCGCTGCAGCGTCGCTGTTTGGTCGCTGGAGAGCTGTCACACAGACAGCTCTCCAGCGACCAACGATCCCGAGGTTCCCGGTAACCAGGGTAAACATCGGGTAACTAAGCGCAGGGCCGCGCTTAGAAACCCGATGTTTACCCTGGTTACCATCCTAAAAAGTAAAAAAACAAACGCTACATACTTACCTTCCGCTGTCTGTCCTCGGCGCTCTGCTTCTCTGGTCTGGCTGTGAGCGCCGGGCAGCCAGAAAGCAGAGCGGTGACGTCACCGCTCTGCTTTCCGGCTGACCGACGCTCACAGCCAGAGCAGGAGGAGAGCAGAGCGCAGCGCTGGAGGACAGACAGCGGTAGGTAAGTATGTAGTGTTTGTTTTTTTACTTTTAGGATGGTAACCAGGGTAAACATCGGGTTACTAAGCGCGGCCCTGCGCTTAGTTACCCGATGTTTACCCTGGTTACCAGCGAAGACATCGCTGAATCGGTGTCACACACGCCGATTCAGCGATGTCTACAGGGAGTCCAGCGACGAAATAAAGTTCTGGACTTTCTTCCCCGACCAGCGATCTCCCAGCAGGGGCCTGATCGCTGCTGCCTGTCACACTGGACGATATCGCTAGCGAGGACGCTGCAACGTCACGGATATCATCTAGTGTGACAGTACCTTAACTGTCAGTCGATTTAGCAGGCGGGAGTTCATTCTTCAGCTGTTATTAGAACTTCACAAGAATCATTTGGAATCAAGAAGCGGCCCTTCATCCGCAATGTCTGAACAACAAAGAAAATGACAAGAAATCCGTAAGCATCGAAAATGTTGAGTTGGAAGATGCAATGAAAACAAAATGATTAAAACTTGTGCAAGCTGTAATAAACCAGTCTCTGGAAGATGCACTGGAAAATTGGAAAAAAGTACTGTTTGTGTTAACCGTTGGATACCGGATGCCACGACTATGTCAAAGGAAAATGCGTTTAAACTGCTGTGCTTGATCTCAGAACTGCTCCTACTAAGTACTAAGTAAAAATAAATGTTCTTTTATTTTTTTGGCAAAAAAAAGATATTTTAACTCCATAGTCAGTACCTTTGACTGGGGGTCAAAATGTCTCATAGTGGTAGTTATAGGTATTATGAAACATGCCTTAGTTCTAGTGTTAATAGCATTATTATGCTGCCCAGTACCTGCACGTAGCCAAACATTGCAGGGATAAAATATACTTTATTATCCCAAGCAATGTTCCTGCTTAGTTATGGGAGCGACACCAGCGCTGGTTCAGTCACCGTTCTGAGTATACAGAGCAGCGGCTGTAACCACACTCCTGGCCCTGACTGACACTGGCACTCCAATGAGACCAGCATCCAGTCAGGACCGGGGACGTAGTTATAGCTACCGCTCTGTATACTTAGAGTGGTGGCTGAACTGACGGCAATGCCTGCTCCGTGACTGAAACCGCGTCACTGGCCCTGACTGACAGCCATCCCCAATGCTGAGGGCACAGATGTAACCGCTGCTCTAGATACTCAGAGCGGTGACTGAAACCATGCCCCCAGCTCTGACTGACACAGGCTCTGCATTGAGGCCGGCTGTCAGTCAGGGCTGGGGGCGATGACTAAATCAGTGTTGGCGTTGCCGCCGTGACTTAAACAGCAACACTGTTGGGGAGAATAAAGTTTTTTTTCTCAACAACATTAGGCTACATGCATTCGGTAGGCAGCATAATAACGTTATTAGGCCCCCTTCACACATCAGTTTTTTGTGTCTGTATGCAGTTTATATTTTAAAGGCTGCAAATATGGACACACACACCTATTGTATTCAATGGTGGTGCGCACATTTAAGGTTCTTCACTCAGACCATGTCTCCATGTGAAAAACCCGCAAACATGTTAGTTTTTTATCAGAAACAGGGACAAAATGCGTGCTGCACATGTGCACACTGATAACACATGAATGTGATCTGTGTGTTATCAGTGTGACAAGTACCTGGGAAGAAGAGGTACAGTTTGAGCTGTTCCCAAATGCCAGCTGTTGAAGACAACTCTCATCATTGTCACTTGTTCTGCCTGAGATCAGCGCAACCCAGCGACAGTGATTGGAGTTGTACTCAGTACCTGCTTTCTACATTCCATGTAAAATAAAGTATTACCAAAAAAAAATGGCATGGGTGCCTGCATAATTTTCATAACCAGAGAGAAAGTCCATGGCTGGAGACTGATGTTAATAATCTGGGAAAAGAGACAATATTCCACAAGATTCCATGGCTATTAATAACAGCTCACAGCTGTGTACTTAGCCTTTACTGTTAAATTTATGGGGACCCCAGAAAGAAATGACTTGGGCCCCCCCAATAAATTAGCAGTCTAAACAGACAGTTGTGGGTTGATATTAAAGGGAACCTGTCACCCCCAAAATCGATGGTGAGGTAAGCTCACCGTTATCAGGGCAGGGGCTTATCTACAGCATTCTGTAATGCTGTAGATAAACCGCCAATGTTACCTGAAAGAGGAGAAAAAGAGGTTAGATTATACTCACCCAGCGGCGGTCCTGCTCCGATGGGTGTCTCAGGTCTGGAACAGCGCCTCCCATCTTCATTCCATGACATCCTCTTCTGGTCTTCACGCCGCGGCTCCGGCGTACTTTGTCTGCCCTATTGAGGGCAGAGCAAAGTACTGCAGTGCGCAGGAGCCGAAAAGGTCAGAGAGGCCCGGTGCCTGCGCACTGCAGTACTTTGCTCTGCCCTCAACAGGGCAGACAAAGTACGCCGGAGCCGCGGCATGAAGACAAGAAGAGGACATCATGGAATGAAGATAGGAGGCGCCGGAGCGGATCTGAGACACCCATTTGACCGGACCGCAGTGGCACTGCCCCTGGGTGAGTATAACCTAACCTCTTTTTCTCCTCTTTCAGGTTACATCGCAGGCTTATCTACAGCATTACAGAATGCTGTAGATAAGCCCCTGATGACGGTGAGCTTACCTCACCATCGATTTTGGGGGTGACAGGTTCCCTTTAATAGCCTGGGAAGGGGCCAGAAATATTGCCCCTCTTGCCTCTAGCAGCTACAAAACTACAAATCCGAAGATGGGTCATGGCACCATCCGATTCTGCCAGGCCCATGCTACGTGTTGAGATCAAACACATTTTTGTACCTGCTCCTGCACATGGGAAGGGGGCTTTATAATCCCATGCAAATAGAATACAAATGATTGACATTAAATTATACCTCCAATATTCTTCACACTCGTGGAAAAAAGAAAGTGCATGTCACTACACCTGATGAGAGCCACTGAAAACTAGCCACTGTCTGTTCCAAGACAATTCTAAATTGTTTCAAGAAACTAAAATTGGACCAAAACCTCCCCACAGAAGGAGTTTTCTTAAATGGTTTCCACTTAAAAAAAAAAAATGATTACAACAGTCTCAAAAAACCTTGTGTCCACATAGTCTTTGGGTCTGATTAATCAGGACTGGCATTTTGAATTCCAGTTTTGATGAACTATGCGCTTCAATAAAATGCACCTAATTTCTTAAGAGATGTGAGCCTCCTAATAAATTTGGTGAATCTTTCATCTTTCATCTTTGGTATGCCACCATGAAAAATATAATTCACTCAAGGCTGGAGTACATATCAAGCATAATTTACATCAACCTAGCTGAGTAAGTTATGATGAATTTTTCGGGCTCGCTTGGTTATGCCCTGACCTGTCCCAGCTGAGCCCACTTTTCTAAAAATTAGTGGAGTATCATTAAAATGCTAAAAATCGCAACATTTGAGCACAACTTTAAGTTACACAAAAAGTTTACGATACTTCAAGGGATTCTGGTAAGACACCTGCATAAAATAGGCCCTTTGTGTGCAGTTTGGAAGGTGCTGACTATTCATCATAACAGAATAGGGTATATTTACCTAAAGTGTATGTTCACGTCTACAACCAGCCTCATCTAAAGTAAAATAAATTTAAATTTTTATGTTTATTTTGAAAGAAAATTAAAGTTTTGCATGCACAACTCCTATGCAGACCCGTATGTTTATATGGTTACAAATCGCAAATTTTCAGCAACAGCTTTCCTTCTTGGCTTATAAGGGGGAAGCAAAGTTGGGGAAGCTGTCCATGTTATTTATTTTCTGTATTGTCTTATATTGAAAGTCTATAAAAATGTATTATTCTGCAATATTATGAGCCTAAGAATTTAAGCATAAATGTGCATATTGCGACATGAATATTGATGCGAGTAAGGGTTTCAGCATTTGTTGAAGTGTTAACAAGAGAACCATATGGGAAAGATTTGAATAAAGGCAAGATCGGTAGCTGGTCAAGCATCAAATGGTCATGCCATTCCCCATGATGATGAAATGGACAAAAATGACGTGTTCCCTTGTTAGTAAAAGTTAAAGCAAGGGGGGGGGGGTGTTATTTTACAGCTGGAGTGGTGCTTCTAATCTAAGGTCCCTGACCCTACTCTTATACTCATCTGCTGATGTTTTTACCTTTTATCACCACTAATCTCATCAATCTCCATTAGTTTATGACCTGAAGGATTGCTCCAGTTTTTGCTTGAGCGAGCCGGAGGTCACAACTCAATACAAGTCTATGACAGCCTTGTTCTGGCTCTCATAGAATTGCATTGAGAGTTTGTGAGGTAACTTCTAGACAAGATGGAACTTTAGGACAGGAGCGGCACCCGAAAAATGTGAAGACGCCACAGGGCTAGTATAAGACCGGAGCCAGGGACTTTGCATTGGAAACACCACTCCAGAGCTAAAAAAAAATTGTGCTGGAGTGTTGTTTTAAGTTGTGTATCTCAACCATGAATCTACTCACATAACAGCATTTATTGTATCCACAGTTATAGAAACAGAGTGAGTCTGGGAAATGTCATATGAAAAAAAAAAAAAGAAATACAACCTGTCCTGTCAGTAGCCACGAGGGACTAAATGTTATGGAAGTGAGCTATCAGTGGCTGAAAGACAGTCAGAGGAGATAGGCCTGAAGAGTCTATTGTGAGAAACCTCAAGTAACTGAAAGGCCCCGATGGAAATCTTGCTGAAACTGTGAGTGAGCGAGAGACCACGTAGGGACAAGGCACAGGTGTATAGCAAGCCAAAGAAGTGTGTGTGTGATACAGGTGGTGTAGTAAAATTTGGTGCACTTCAGCCATTCTCAAGAGAATTCCTGGTTACCCAACGCCGCACACTGCTACAGCATGTGCTGCTGATCCTGAGCATTCGTTTCTGCTTGTAGCACTGTGCACACTGTAATCTGTCTCACTGATGAAGGTCATTGTAAGATCGAAACGTCTACTTTATTTTTGGATTGCCTGCACACAATACAATTATCTGCTTACAACATTTACGTGAGTGCTAAGTTTTCTACAAGATTTACATGGGATAGGATCCTACTTGGGCACCATTCACAGGAGTGTCGTAATTACCAATTTTGATGATTACCCAATAAGTCGTGGAAAGTTCCTGCTTGAAGTTCTTAATTTGCAACATTTATTAGGAGGTAAGTCTCCATATTGGAAGATATCTACTATAAATAAAGTTAACTTGTCTTAATGTTAAGGTGTCTTTTTGAGGGAACCCATTCTTTCAAGCCACAAACGTATTTTAGTCTTGGCGCTTCCCATATGATTACAGGCGTATAATGCACTTGCTTCTCTACTCAGTGGAATTGCTACTGTGGTTCGCAGGCGGTGTCCACCCCTAAACCCTGGTGGCTGAGGTAATCATAAAATAACACATTGTTAGGGACTGGCGGAACGCACCAAGAATCAGATGTTATGGTATTAGGTGCGTTCGCAGTCCGAGGTCCACCGTGCAGGTAAAAGACCCTGCTGCTAGTAAGACGGACTATATGGCGGTACTAAGTATACACACATGGGTTAACTTCACCCTGCGTGATGGAAGCGATCCTGTTGCGTCACAGGACCGCAGTACCGCACATAAAGCGCAAGCAAGAAGTCAGCAAACTCAACCCCTACACAGGATTGAAGTCCGATTAGACACTTGCTGGCACAACACTGCAACTGGGTGTGTCAGAGGAACATAAATAATAATATTAAGGCACAAGAGTGCGTGCGGTGCCGCACTGACGGACGCCACTAACCACCCAGGCTTGGGTCAGGAAAACGCAGAGCAAGCGCACAGCGCCGTACTGGCGGACACAGCAGCTGGTAGCTGTAATGTGTGTTTTGTGCTGTTGGATAAGTCGGGCGCTAGATAGCAAACAAACACCTTCCACGAACAGACATTCAATAGGGAGGGTTATTTAAAGAGCGACTTTCACTCACAACACACACACATATTTACAAGACAATACTAGCGCATGGCCGTGCGGTCATGCGCAGTTTATATAGCTGCAGCACAGGAAACAGCTACAGAAGTTTTGCCCTTTCAGGACCTGCCAAAAGGACCAATGGGATGTGCTGCAGCACCTGAGCATGTGACCCTCGATCTCCAACGGGAGATCCTGCCCTGGGCATGCTCAGACAGAGAAAAGCAGGACTTAGATCCAGAAACGTCCACTCGCCGCTGCCCAGCACTGGCTTCAATGGCAGAAGCAGGAAAAGCAGCAGTAACTCTTCGCACAGAGTCAGACTGCGCGAGATGCTGGGATCGACATCCCTGCTGAGCAGACTCCACTGCGGCTGAAGACGAATGGGAGACCACAGCGGAGACGGATCGAGATTCCCCCTGTGCAGCAGAGGAAACTCAACTCCTAACACACATGGTAAGTAATGCTCATTCTTCATTATGGCCCAATAAATTATTATTTTACCCAGTCATGTATGTAGTCTTCCATCTGCTCTCCTCTACTTCTTAACCTAAAGAAATTAGAAGCGCCACATAAAAAAAAAACATTGACTGCATTTATTTTTTTTCATCATTTCACTCCAATGGGATTTTGTTTCCAATATTCAATACAATAATGTTGAACTTAATGTTGTCTTTCAAAACTACAACTTGTCCCACAAAAAAGAAAAGCCCTTATCCGGCTATGCCAATAAAAAAATAAAAAAGTTATAGCGGAAAACACAAAATCTCAATAAGATAAAAATTGCCCTTGAGGAAAGAGATTAATTGCAAAGTTTATTCTTTTCTGATTTACTAGCTTATTAAAAAAAAGGTCGAATGTTATGTTTGCTAATGACAGGTGTTATGAAGGCAATCCAGAAACACAGTGTGCTTAGCGATCAGAGCGCACACAGTGATCTGACAAATACCCAAAAATACAAGAACGAGCTCTGAGACGTGGAAACTCTGTAGACTGCACACCTGATCCTATCCTAAACACAACTAAAAGCGGCTGTGGATTGCGCCTAACAACTACCTAGGCAACTCGGCACAGCCTAAGAAACTAGCTAGCCTGAAGATAGAAAAATAGGCCTGACTTGCCCCAGAGAAATTCCCCAAAGGAAAAGGCAGCCCCCCACATATAATGACTGTGAGTAAGATGAAAAGACAAAACGTAGGGATGAAATAGATTCAGCAAAGTGGGGCCCGATATTCTAGGACAGAGCGAGGACAGTAAAGCGAACTTTGCAGTCTACAAAAAACCCTAAAGCAAAACCACGCAAAGGGGGCAAAAAAAAACCCACCGTGCCGAACTAACGGCACGGCGGTACACCCTTTGCGTCTCAGAGCTTCCAGCAAAACAAAAGACAAGCTGGACAGAAAAAAAGCAACAAAAAAGCAAAAAGCACTTAGCTATACAGAGCAGCAGGTCACAGGAACAATCAGGAGAAGCTCAGATCCAACACTGAAACATTGACAAGGAGCAAGGATAGCAGCATCAGGCGGAGTTAAGTAATGAAGCAGCTCACCAGAACACCTGAGGGAGGAAGCTCAGAAGCTGCAGTACCACTTGTGACCACAGGAGTGAATTCAGCCACAGAATTCACAACAGTACCCCCCCCTTGAGGAGGGGTCACCGAACCCTCACCAGAGCCCCCAGGCCGACCAGGATGAGCCGCATGAAAGGCACGAACAAGATCGGAAGCATGAACATCAGAGGCAAAAACCCAGGAATTATCTTCCTGAGCATAACCCTTCCATTTAACCAGATACTGGAGTTTCCGTCTAGAAACACGAGAATCCAAAATCTTCTCCACAATATACTCCAATTCCCCCTCCACCAAAACCGGGGCAGGAGGCTCAACAGATGGAACCATAGGTGCCACGTATCTCCGCAACAACGACCTATGGAATACATTATGTATGGAAAAGGAGTCTGGGAGGGTCAAACGAAAAGACACAGGATTGAGAACCTCAGAAATCCTATACGGACCAATAAAACGAGGTTTAAATTTAGGAGAGGAAACCTTCATAGGAATATGACGAGAAGATAACCAAACCAGATCCCCAACACGAAGTCGGGGACCCACACGGCGTCTGCGATTAGCGAAAAGTTGAGCTTTCTCCTGGGACAAGATCAAATTGTCCACTACCTGAGTCCAGATCTGCTGCAACCTATCCACCACAGAATCCACACCAGGACAGTCCGAAGACTCAACCTGTCCTGAAGAGAAACGAGGATGGAACCCAGAATTGCAAAAAAAATGGAGAAACCAAGGTAGCCGAGCTGGCCCGATTATTAAGGGCGAACTCAGCCAACGGCAAAAAGGACACCCAATCATCCTGGTCTGCAGAAACAAAACATCTCAGATATGTTTCCAAGGTCTGATTGGTTCGTTCGGTCTGGCCATTAGTCTGAGGATGGAAAGCCGAGGAAAAGGATAGGTCAATGCCCATCCTACCACAAAAGGCTCGCCAAAACCTTGAAACAAACTGGGAACCTCTGTCAGAAACAATATTCTCAGGAATGCCATGCAACCGAACCACATGCTGAAAGAACAAAGGTACCAAATCAGAGGAGGAAGGCAATTTAGCCAAGGGCACCAGATGGACCATTTTAGAAAAGCGATCACAGACCACCCAAATGACTGACATCTTTTGAGAAACGGGAAGGTCAGAAATGAAATCCATCGAAATATGTGTCCAAGGCCTCTTTGGGACCGGCAAGGGCAAAAGCAACCCACTGGCACGAGAACAGCAGGGCTTAGCCCTAGCACAAATCCCACAGGACTGCACAAAAGTACGTACATCCCGTGACAGAGATGGCCACCAGAAGGATCTAGCCACTAACTCTCTGGTACCAAAGATTCCAGGATGACCAGCCAACACCGAACAATGAAGTTCAGAGATAAGTTTATTAGTCCACCTATCAGAGACGAACAGTTTCTCTGCTGGACAACGATCAGGTTTATTCGCCTGAAATTTTTGCAGCACCCGCCGCAAATCAGGGGAGATGGCAGACACAATGACTCCTTCCTTGAGGATACCCGCTGGCTCAGATAAACCCGGAGAGTCGGGCACAAAACTCCTAGACAGAGCATCCGCCTTCACATTTTTAGAGCCCGGAAGGTACGAAATCACAAAGTCGAAGCGGGCAAAAAATAACGACCAACGGGCCTGTCTAGGATTCAAGCGCTTGGCAGACTCGAGATAAGTCAAGTTCTTATGATCAGTCAATACCACCACGCGATGCTTAGCTCCTTCAAGCCAATGACGCCACTCCTCGAATGCCCACTTCATGGCCAGCAACTCTCGATTGCCCACATCATAATTACGCTCAGCGGGCGAAAACTTCCTGGAAAAGAAAGCACATGGTTTCATCACTGAGCAATCAGAACCTCTCTGTGACAAAACCGCCCCTGCTCCAATCTCAGAAGCATCAACCTCGACCTGGAACGGAAGAGAAACATCTGGCTGACACAACACAGGGGCAGAACAAAAACGACGCTTCAACTCCTGAAAAGCTTCCACAGCAGCAGAAGACCAATTAACCAAATCAGCACCCTTCTTGGTCAAATCGGTCAATGGTTTGGCAATGCTAGAAAAATTACAGATGAAGCGACGATAAAAATTAGCAAAGCCTAGGAACTTTTGCAGACTTTTCAGAGATGTCGGCTGAATCCAATCCTGGATGGCTTGGACCTTAACTGGATCCATCTCGATAGTAGAAGGGGTAAAGATGAACCCCAAAAATGAAACTTTCTGCACACCGAAGAGACACTTTGATCCCTTCACAAACAAAGAGTTAGCACGCAGGACCTGAAAAACCATTCTGACCTGCTTCACATGAGACTCCCAATCATCTGAGAAGATCAAAATGTCATCCAAGTAAACAATCAGGAATTTATCCAGATACTCACGGAAGATGTCATGCATAAAAGACTGAAACACAGATGGAGCATTGGCAAGTCCGAACGGCATCACTAGATACTCAAAATGACCCTCGGGCGTATTGAATGCAGTTTTCCATTCATCTCCTTGCCTGATTCTCACCAGATTATACGCACCACGAAGATCTATCTTAGTGAACCAACTAGCCCCCTTAATCCGAGCAAACAAGTCAGATAACAATGGCAAGGGATACTGAAATTTAACGGTGATCTTATTAAGAAGGCGGTAATCAATACACGGTCTCAGCGAACCATCCTTCTTGGCTACAAAGAAGAACCCTGCTCCCAGTGGTGATGACGATGGGCGAATATGTCCCTTCTCCAGGGATTCCTTCACATAACTGCGCATAGCGGCGTGTTCGGGCACGGATAAATTAAATAATCGACCTTTAGGGAATTTACTACCAGGAATCAAATTGATAGCACAATCACAATCCCTATGCGGAGGTAGAGCATCGGACTTGGGCTCTTCAAATACATCCTGATAATCAGACAAGAACTCTGGGACCTCAGAAGGGGTGGATGACGAAATCGACAAAAATGGAACATCACCATGTACCCCCTGACAACCCCAGCTGGATACCGACATGGAATTCCAATCCAATACTGGATTATGGGTTTGTAGCCATGGCAACCCCAACACGACCACATCATGCAGATTATGCAACACCAGAAAGCGAATAACTTCCTGATGTGCAGGAGCCATGCACATGGTCAGCTGGGCCCAGTATTGAGGTTTATTCTTGGCCAAAGGTGTAGCATCAATTCCTCTCAATGGAATAGGACACCGCAAAGGCTCCAAGAAAAACCCACAACGTTTAGCATAATCCAAATCCATCAGATTCAGGGCAGCGCCCGAATCCACAAACGCCATGACAGAAAACGACGACAAAGAGCATATCAAGGTAATGGACAGAAGGAATTTGGACTGTACAGTACCAATGACGGCAGACCTAGCGGACCGCTTAGTGCGCTTAGGACAATCAGAAATAGCATGAGTGGAATCACCACAGTAGAAACACAGACCATTCAGACGTCTGTATTCCTGCCGTTCAATTCTAGTCATAGTCCTATCGCACTGCATAGGCTCAGGTTTAACCTCAGGCAGTACCGCCAAATGGTGCACAGATTTACGCTCGCGCAAGCGTCGACCGATCTGAATGGCCAAAGACAAAGACTCATTCAAACCAGCAGGCATAGGAAATCCCACCATGACATCCTTAAGAGCCTCAGAGAGACCCTTTCTGAACAAAGCTGCCAGCGCAGATTCATTCCACTGAGTGAGTACTGACCATTTCCTAAATTTCTGACAATATACTTCTATATCATCCTGACCCTGGCACAAAGCCAGCAAATTTTTCTCAGCCTGATCCACTGAATTAGGCTCATCGTACAGCAATCCGAGCGCCAGGAAAAACGCATCGACACTACTCAATGCAGGGTCTCCTGGCGCAAGAGAAAATGCCCAGTCTTGAGGGTCGCCGCGCAAAAAAGAAATAATAATCAAAACCTGTTGAATAGGATTACCAGAAGAATGAGGTTTCAAGACCAGAAATAGCTTACAATTATTTTTGAAACTTAGAAACTTAGTTCTATCTCCAAAAAACAAATCAGGAATAGGAATTCTTGGTTCTAACATAGATTTCTGATCAATAGTATCTTGAATTCTTTGTACATTTATAACGAGATTATCCATTGAAGAGCACAGACCCTGAATATCCATGTCCACACCTGTGTCCAGAATCACCCAAATGTCTAGGGGAAAAAAAAAAAGTGAACACAAAGCAGAAAAAAAAAAAAAAAAATAATGTCAGAACTCTTTCTTTCCCTCTATTGAGAATAATTAGTTTTGGCTCCTTGTACTGTTATGTTTGCTAATGACAGGTGTTATGAAGGCAATCCAGAAACACAGTGTGCTTAGCGATCAGAGCGCACACAGTGATCTGACAAATACCCAAAAATACAAGAACGAGCTCTGAGACGTGGAAACTCTGTAGACTGCACACCTGATCCTATCCTAAACACAACTAAAAGCGGCTGTGGATTGCGCCTAACAACTACCTAGGCAACTCGGCACAGCCTAAGAAACTAGCTAGCCTGAAGATAGAAAAATAGGCCTGACTTGCCCCAGAGAAATTCCCCAAAGGAAAAGGCAGCCCCCCACATATAATGACTGTTAGTAAGATGAAAAGACAAAACGTAGGGATGAAATAGATTCAGCAAAGTGGGGCCCGATATTCTAGGACAGAGCGAGGACAGTAAAGCGAACTTTGCAGTCTACAAAAAACCCTAAAGCAAAACCACGCAAAGGGGGCAAAAAAAACCCACCGTGCCGAACTAACGGCACGGCGGTACACCCTTTGCGTCTCAGAGCTTCCAGCAAAACAAAAGACAAGCTGGACAGAAAAAAAGCAACAAAAAAGCAAAAAGCACTTAGCTATACAAAGCAGCAGGTCACAGGAACAATCAGGAGAAGCTCAGATCCAACACTGAAACATTGACAAGGAGCAAGGATAGCAGCATCAGGCGGAGTTAAGTAATGAAGCAGTCAACGAGCTCACCAGAACACCTGAGGGAGGAAGCTCAGAAGCTGCAGTACCACTTGTGACCACAGGAGTGAATTCAGCCACAGAATTCACAACAGTCGAACAAGCATACATGCATTTTAAGCCATCATATACCTGAGACAGGGACAAGGAGGCATCCTCTACGTCTGGAGGAAAGAAGGTTTAAGCATAATAACAGACGCAGATTCTTTACTGAGATTATGGAACTCTCTGTCGTATGATGTTGTAATGAGTGATTCATTGCTTAAATTTAAGAGGGGACTGGATACCTTTCTTGAAAAGTATAATGTTACAGGGTATATACACTAGATTCCTTGATAGGGCATTGATCCAGGGAACTAGTCTGATTGCCACATGTGGAGTCGGGAAGGAATTTTTTTCCCTAATGTGGAGCTTACTTTTTGCCACATGGGTTTTTTTTGCCTTCCTCTGGATCAACATGTTAGGGCATGCTAGGTTAGGCTATGGGTTGAACTAGATGGACTTAAAGTCTCCCTTCAACCTTAATAACTATGTTACTATGTTACTATTACACATACAATATCTATAGTCCGTCTTTATTTGCAATTTAAGGGTATATTTACATGAGGGTTTTTTAAACCCTCATCATTTTTGCTATATATAAGGACGTCACAGCAAAATGTCCTTTGTCATATTTTCAAATGTATTTTGTTGCTTCTTTGATGCTGACTTTTTAAAAAAAATATTGCATGTGTTAATAGTGAGCATCTTTCAAGCGGAAGACACCCAAAACTGAACTGCTAACGTCTTATTAGGGTGCTTTCACACTGTGCTTTGTTCCACATTCATTAGTTCCATCTGGGCTTACATTTGGAACCGTAAAACGGTATTTGGGCATATGCGCCGACAGCGCCATTTACTATAATGGTGCTGACAGAGACAACATGTCCTCTGTCTTGCATCATTTTTGGGCGTATACTCCTACTGGAGGCGGACACTCAAGCATAGTCTAAAACATCTGGGTTCCCACATCCAGTAGGTGTTTATGCTCAAAAATTATGCTCGGCAGAGCACACGTTGACTCTTCCGGTACCATTATAGTCAATTGCCCTGTCTGAATCCCATTTTTCTAAAGGGTTCGGACGTACACCCCCACCAGACCAACGAATGTGGGACCCTGCATAGTGTGAAAGGGCCCTAATTTCATGTCTTTGAAAACTTAAAACTTAAAAAGACTGAACGTATGTACTGCAAGTCGTTTTTACAATGCATTTGCTAGTAAGCGCGTATCAGGTGTGTTGCAGGCGGAATATGCCTAAAATGGCATCATATGTTCATACACCAAAGTGTTCATATCAGTTCTTGTACTAAACACATTTTTTAAAACCAATGATTTTTTTTTTTAAATACTGAAATATTTTTTATTACTGTGATTTTTAGGCTAAAAAAATAGGACCCTGCAAAACGTTTTCTACAAATGAAACAAATGTTTAATTAAGACTAATAGAGGCAGCTGGCACAGTAAATTATGTAGCGGAAAAACTGATTTAATCAGGGCCATTCACTGAAAATTATGTCTTGCAGACTCATGTATACAGCATAGATGAGGTACAGAGGTCTGTATTTATGACATGACTTCTCTCATTACGAGGTGTAATTTAGGAGTCAATTTATGTATCATTGTTAAAATGCTCTACAATTTTAATTTCAGACATGAAAGTTTAATTTATGACTTCCATGGAAAGCTTTGTGCATGTAGTGCATTTAATGTGGTAGTTTTAATGGTAATACATTTAGTTTTTTTTAAATGTAGCCTAAAAAATTCATTTGCATGTTTATGTTATGGATTAAATGTCACAATTTGTGATATTTTTTTGTAAGCAGTGGTGTGCATACAAAATGGCAAAATGATAAAATAAGTCAATTTTTCAGGAGCTGCCTGACTTTTCATCTGGCAAGTCCTGATGGCTACATAACAGAAAATTATACATGCTTATACTTCAGAATAGGGGAAACAACCTGAGTTATTGGCAGAACATTCAAATCATAAATTGGTGCTGGTAGCTGATTCTAGATGGAACTGGCTATGTATGCTGTTTACACTGCTCCTATTGACTTTAATGGAAACTGTATAAATACCTATTGTGGGAGCTCACCCTAGTGGCAGCTTTAGGAAACCATACATTTTTTGTTGAATTATGTGCTGAGTTATAATTTCAGATATAAGTTGCATAGTTACTTAAAGGTGTTATCCCTCAAACAAAGTACATTTTAATAAATAGATCTAAAAATATAAATAAGTTCCACAATTGGATGTGTTCAAAATGTTCAAGTCCCAATATAATCTTATAATAGTGCTCCTGTGTACTGGATGTGGCTGATAATGCTAGAACATGATCAGATACACCACAGCTCCTGGGCAGGGGAGGAAAGCAAAAGAAAGTATAAAGACAGGCAGGGGTGTACAACATCAGCGTACTATTATGCCCAATGTCGGAAAGGGGTTAAGCGGCTGGACTGGAACAGTTGAGTCAGGCCCATTCCCCTGGACTGAGACAGTTGGGTCAGGCATAGTAAGGGGCAATACTTTGATCAAGGGCACATCATAGGAAGATATTTTTTTATACAAGAGTCAAATTTATATTGACTTTGTTATTTTTAAGGGCATCATTTTTGGATGTGTTGCAGAAGATGAAGGAAGCATGCAAAGAGAAGTTGCAGATGTGAAAAGTCATTATGCATCTGGTCTTGATGAAAAAAAAGAAAGAGAATATCGCCAATCAGAGAAGATGTCACCGGTAAGATACCTGGGGGTAAATATTTAAATGAGATACTGACTACATGTAATTAGTACTGTGGATCCTGTATGATCTGATGGTGGCTGGTAACAACATCTGTAGAATCTCTTTACCAGAGTTAAGGACATACTAGGAGTTGTAGGTTCATGCGATAAAAGTGTATATGGCAAGAGCTGACCTGACATGGCATTTTATTGCTGTACTAAACTTGGTGCAGTATTTATGTACTGATGGTAGTTTGGGTGCTGAATTTATGCACTGATGATGGTTCTGGTGCTGTATTCATGTAATGATGATGATTTTGCTTATGTAGTCATTTACTGATGATACTACTCATGCTGTATTCATGTGCTATTGATTGTTCTGTTGAGGCATCCATGTACTAATAATAATTCTGGTGATGCATTCATGTACTGATGGTGGTCAGGATTGTCAGCCATTGAGAAAATCCTGAACAGTCTTTAAAAAGAAGGCACTTTTTTCTATACCTGTAAAAAAATTGTTGCATCTGTGATTTTTTTGAAGATGGAGAAACTCATACAGATTATTATGATTGCAATTATTATCCTTTTATAGTTCACAATGAATGCAGCTAATTTCTTTATATCAGAATTACGGGCCATCAACAAAAATAACTTAAACCTTAATGGTTTATTATGGTTTTCTAATGTGTCCATAAAAACATCTGTGATTTTTTTGAGAAGCTCTCCAGAAAAAAGTAAAAACAAAGTTAACAACGCTGATGGTGGTTCTGGTGCTTTATTCGTGTATTGCTGGCTTTGGTAATGTACATCTATTCTAATAAGTTGTCCTGGTGTTATATTCATATACTGATAATTATTGTGGTGCTGTGTGTTAGGGCAGGCGGAACGCACTGAGTAAATATTGAGATAGTACAGGTGCGTTCGCAGCCCGGGGTCCACCGTTTAGGAGTGGAACCTGCTACTAGTAAATGCCTGCACTATATGGCGGTACTATGCCTGAATAGACATGGGTTCCGTTACCCGGTCTGTATAGGAGCGAACTCTGTTGCTTCACAGAGTCACCGAGTTTAAAGGTAACGCTGTGCTCTGTTATCCTCACAGAGGACAGAAGCTCACTAACGGAGCAGGTAGCATACAGTGGTCATACGGTCAGCAACAGCACTCACACAACTCCTCTCCGGAGGTGCCCGAATTCTAGTGGCTATATGCCTGCCCTGAGTTCATACAAACAAACTCCTCTCCGGAGGTGCCGGAATTCTTGTGGCTATACGCCAGCCCTAAATTCACACACAAACTCCTCTCCGGAGGTGCCGAAATTCTACCAGCTTACAGCCGACCCTGAGCACATGCTGACACAGACCACAAAGTAGCAAAGCTCATACACTCATGAACATAAGTTGATACTAGCGCATGGCAGTGCGGCCATGCAAACCTTTTATAGAGGAAGCTCTCCAGGACCTTCCTAGTGGTCCAATAGGAACTGCTACAGGATCAGAGCATGTGACCCCCGACCTCCAATGAGAGGTCGTCCCTTGGGCTTGCTCAGTAGATGAAAAGCAGGACTTAGTCCCCGGAGCGTCTGCT